>NW_005054705.1:28458-36032 GCF_000277835.1 Geospiza fortis | reverse complement strand
CAGGAATTTTCCCTCCTTCCTTGGAAATTCACAGCCAACCTGCTAATGAGTCTTTGTGAAACTTGTGCCTTCTTACCTCTAATTTTACAGCCTGTTCGGATTTGAGCTCTGTGGACAGCCTCACATTTGGTTGGGAATTATAGGCTGAGTGGCTGTTCTCTCCTATTATTGTGCTGTCAATCTCCTATTAGCACATTATAATATGCTACACTGAATGCATCTGTTCTGTAGATCACAAGTCCTAATTGTCATTTGTTGAATCACTTTGTCTTATATGATTGTTAAGCAATTATTTCACCCAAAGCAGCTTAAACTTTGATTACTGTATAGTGTTTACAGGGATCAAAGGGAAAAACCAGCGGCGCCTTCAAACAATTTTTTTGCTGCTGAAAACGAGGAGCGAGCGGGGGATGCCGAGGCACGGGGATGACCTGGAGGTGCTTCCCGGCCTCTCCCTTCGGGGGAACAATGTTTGTCCGGGGTGGTTAAAGGTCCAGAGTAAATGGGGAGGTCAGGAGATGGATGTGAAGCGACATTCCTGCCAGGATTGCTCATGGAACCAGGCTCTCCTGGCGTGTGGCACCAGCTGCCCCCCGGTCCCCTCCGGTGGCACCAGGGCCTGGTGGGGGACAACACCCCTGTGATGTTGGTGAACCACTCCAGCCGTTCCCATCAAGGGGAAAACAAAACCCTCCTGCTCCCCAAACTTGAGCAGTGCTTGGCTCGTTGGGGTCACATCCCAATAAATCCCCCATGGAAGCGGTGGCCGGGGGTCAGCAGAGGACAGGGCTGAGGCAGCACACAAAGCCCTCAGCACACGCAGGACAACACCCCTGTGATGTTGGTGAACCACTCCAGCCGTTCCCATCAAGGGGAAAACAAAACCCTCCTGCTCCCCAAACTTGAGCAGTGCTTGGCTCGTTGGGGTCCCATCCCGATAAATCCCCCATGGAAGCGGTGGCCGGGGGGCAGCAGAGGACAGGGCTGAGGCAGCACGCAGAGCCCTCAGCACACACATTCATTTTGGCTTTGCCATCCCGCTCCAAAGCCCTCAGAGAGGCCCTGTGGAAGCTCAGATCCCTCACACCACTCCCCCTGCGAAGTCGGGGGTGCCGGAATGCCACCAGCGATCCCAGGGCATGGGAACCCAAGGCAGCAGGGAGGGGCTCATCACCGGGGGCTTGGGCTAATCCCGGGGCTCTCGGCTGACAGCAGCGGGGAGGAATGCTGGGCCATTGTTTCTGAGGAGCCCAGGCAGGATTGAGAGAGGGAGAAAACCACGCTGGTGGCTCCTCAGCTCCAGACGGCTCCATGAGCCAGCAGGGATACACAAACTGTCAGAAATCTTCTGCTTCCAACCATCTTCTCCAGCAAGGCGCGGATGGAACCTGAGCGCCACAAAAAGGTCCCTCCCCAGCCAGCTGCACGTCCCCTCCTGCCACCCCTGCAGCACATCCCGGGAGGAGATGGAACAAAGCTGCCCTTGCCTTTGTTAAAAGAAATGAATTTCTTCACACAAATGAGCGCCCAAATAATGGGGACACAAAACTCGTTATGAATCAGGCTTGTCCCAAGCCAGGCCTGTCCCCAGCCAGGCCACCAAGTGCTTCACAAGAGGGGGAGAATCGGGGAAAAGAACCAGAGTGGATTTTCTGTGGGTTCTTGGGAGAAACTGCTCCTCCTGCTCTTCCCTCCCTGGGCTCCCATTCCCAGGACCTCTCCAGCCCCACAGCCCCACCCCTGCGTGCTGGCCACAGGTTTAGGCACAAAAAGCTCAAAGCCAGCCCTGAGGGTCCCATCCCATGGGTCACACACCTCGGGGGGCTTTTCCCCATCCCTATTTCATCCCAGCTTGGAAATGCCTTTATCCCAGAGAGCTGAGGAGCAGCAGGAAGGAGCTGAGCTCAAGGGATGTGCAAATTGGCTGCTTGCAAAAACAAGTTTTAAGAAGTTGAGTTTGGGGTAGAAACCCTGAGAAAAACACTTTATTTCTAGATTTTGTTGTGAAAAAAAAAAATCCAATTCCTTCCTGTATCCTAAAAAAGTGATGGCACGGCCCAAAGAAGCCTCTAAGGAAGTTGTCAAACCTTGGGATGAAAACAAATCTGGAGGAGCAGGTAAAAGGTAGCAGCTCCAGCCCAGGTAAATTGCTTTTTAACAAGGAGACAAGGCCCATCCCTGGCATCTGCCGTATGTTTTTATAAAGCCCAGAAATATGTTTTTAAAAGGCCAGTAAATAAAGTTCCTATCGATTTGATCTCCAGTGTAATCTGTTTTTCTGTCTGCCACCACGAGTGGTAATAAAAGGGAATCAGGGGACGCAGCTTTGGGTTAATGCAGCGATCCATCACCGTCGGGGGCTTTGCCACGCTGCACAATCGAGAAACTGCCCCAAATTGGTGCAAGGGCCAATTTTCTTTTCCAATTTATTTTTGCTTGAGCGAAGCAATATCGAGGCAGGACAAGGAGGACGCGTTTCCCGTCCCTCCAGATGTTCTCCTGCTTCCCCGGGCTGGGAAAGGGCCCCAGCAGCTCCCGGGTTGGGGATTTTGGGAAGGTGCTCTGGGTACCTGGGTGTTTGGGGTTTGGAGGTCAGGTCTGTGCAGTGGGACCCAAAGGGGGATTGGGATGTGCCCAGGAGAGTTTTGCAGTGAGGATTGAGCATTCCAGGGCTGATCTCCCATGGATCAAACATCCTGAACATCTCAGAGCTGATCTCCCATGGATCAAACATCCTGAACATCTCAGAGCTGATTTTCCATGGATCAAACATTCTGAACATCTCAGAGCTGATCTTCCATGGATTGTGCATCCCAGGGCTGATCTCCCATGGATCAAACGTTCTGAACATCTCAGAGCTGACCTTCCACGGATTGGACATCCCAGGGCTGATCTCCCATGGATTGAACATCCCAGGATTGATCTCCCATGGATTCAGCATCCTGAACATTCCAGGGCTGATCTCCCATGGACTGAACATCCTGAACATTTCAGGGCTGATCTCCCATGGATCAAACATTCTGAACATCTCAGAGCTGATCTCCCATGGATTGTGCATCCCAGGGCTGATCTCCCATGGATCAAACATCCTGAACATCTCAGAGCTGATTTTCCATGGATCAAACATTCTGAACATCTCAGAGCTGATCTTCCATGGATTGTGCATCCCAGGGCTGATCTCCCATGGATGATGCATCCCAAACATCCCAGAGCTGATTTCCTGGATTGAGCATCCTGAACACCCCAGGATTGATCATCCCAGGACTGATCTCCCATAGATTCAGCATCCTGAACATTCCAGGACTGATCTCCCATGGACTGAACATCCTGAACATTTCAGGGCTGATCTCCCATGGATCAAACATTCTGAACATCTCAGAGCTGATCTTCCATGGATCAAACATCTTGAACATCCCAGGGTTGCATCTCCCATGGATTCAGCATCCTGAACATCCCAGGGCTGATCTCTCCCATGGATTGAACATCCTGAACATCCCAGGGCTGATCTCTCCCATGGATTGAACATCCCAGGACTGATCTCCTATAGATTCAGCATCCTGAACATTCCAGGACTGATCTCCCATGGACTGAACATCCTGAACATCCCAGGGCTGATCTCTCCCATGGATTGAACATCCCAGGACTGATCTCCTATAGATTCAGCATCCTGAACATTCCAGGACTGATCTCCCATGGACTGAACATCCTGAACATCCCAGGGCTGATCTCTCCCATGGATTGAACATCCCAGGACTGATCTCCTATAGATTCAGCATCCTGAACATTCCAGGACTGATCTCCCATGGACTGAACATCCTGAACATCCCAGGGCTGATCTCTCCCATGGATTGAACATCCCAGGACTGATCTCCTATAGATTCAGCATCCTGAACATTCCAGGACTGATCTCCCATGGACTGAACATCCTGAACATCCCAGGGCTGATCTCTCCCATGGATTGAACATCCCAGGACTGATCTCCTATAGATTCAGCATCCTGAACATTCCAGGACTGATCTCCCATGGACTGAACATCCTGAACATCCCAGGGCTGATCTCTCCCATGGATTGAACATCCCAGGACTGATCTCCTATAGATTCAGCATCCTGAACATTCCAGGACTGATCTCCCATGGACTGAACATCCTGAACATCCCAGGGCTGATCTCTCCCATGGATTGAACATCCCAGGACTGATCTCCTATAGATTCAGCATCCTGAACATTCCAGGACTGATCTCCCATGGACTGAACATCCTGAACATCCCAGGGCTGATCTCTCCCATGGATTGAACATCCCAGGACTGATCTCCTATAGATTCAGCATCCTGAACATTCCAGGACTGATCTCCCATGGACTGAACATCCTGAACATCCCAGGGCTGATCTCTCCCATGGATTGAACATCCTGAACACCCCAAGGCTGCATTTTCCATGGACTGAACATCTTGAACATCCCAGGGCTGATCTCCTGAGAGACATTCCCAGACCTTTGCCCACCAGGACAGGGCAGTTCAAGTTTTCCAGGGTATCCATCCATCCAGAATCACTCTCCTGCCCCAGGCAGTGCATCCCTGACTCCCTTCCCTGAGCCTATTGCTCACTGAGATGCCCCCACACACAACAGGTACCCTCATGGCACTAGAAATTCCCCCAAAATGGTTTCTTTTTTGGGCAGTAAATTGATGTTTGATAAAGCTGGGTTTGACAGCTCAGTGTTTAAGCATGACAAAATATTCAAATCCACCCTAAAGTGATGCATTGAAGTCCCCCAGGCCAGATTTTGCTGCCGTCAGAGCTCAGCTTTGCAAGATGCCACCCCACTTCCAGCTCCTCACCCCAAACCATTGATGTTCCCTTCCCTGAGGAGCTGCAGGGACAGACCTTGGGCACAAAGGTGACCCCAAACCCATCCCAAATATCTGGGATGAGAACGGGAAACCTCCCATTCCCCCCCACCCCCTTTCAGAAAACTGATAAATATTTCTAGAGAGAAAAACAAACACTCCGCATTTGGCTTTTTTGGTGGTTGTTTTTCTTGAAGAGACAAAGTGTTCCACAGAGAGCCGACACTTCCTACACAAGTTTGCATCCTCAAACCCCGAGATTTTCTGCCACGGATTTGGATGGGAAAAGCATCTCCAGCCCTTCAGCCAGCCCTCCCCACCCATCCAGGATCACTGAGCTGGAGCATCCCACTGGAGCACCACAGGGCGATGGAGATCTCCTCGCTTTGCCAAATTTTCCCACTCTCATTTGGGAATAAATTAGGAATAATTAAATTTCCTGGGTTTAGAAATACCCACATAAAGCGTAAAAACAACTCTCATGCCACAGCTCTTGTTCCCACTCAATTTAGGGTGAGCTTAGGAGGGAAAAAGATTATCCCAAAGCATCCTTAGAGGTTCAGGAGTAAGGAATTTGTATATTTCTATTAAAAAAAGCTCAAAACTGAGGAGAGCCGGGGGGTTTAAGGCCATGTAGAATGAACTGTGGACACTGCAGCTGGATCATTCCCAGCTGGGCAGGGCTGGGAAGGCATTTTTGGGGAAGGCCAGAGGAGAAACCCACCCCAAAGCCCGGGAGGCAGCGGGGCCCCGTGTCCTCAGATGCCGCCTCAGCTCAAGATGTGCCGAGATGTCTCGGAAGGAAACGGTGCCAAATCCTCAGCGGAGCCGTTCCCGGTGCCAGCGGGAGCCGCCGCCCGTGCCAGGGGCTGCCTGGGGCCCTGCCACCCCCGAGGCACAGCTGGAATTCCAGCCCAAAATAAACAGGTGCCACCCCCAAGCTCCCGGCTCAGCCTTCCCTGCTTTCTGTGGATTCTGGGATGCACAGCCCGCATCCCACTGGCACAGCCTGGCAGGGTCTGGCTCTGCTCCCCAAAATCCTTCCCACAGCCGCCGGCAGAAGCGTTCCATCCCCGGAGAGTCCCCTCCCTTCTCCCGGCCCTGCTTTGCTTTCCAGGACTAAAATTAAAGGAAAAACAACTGCCCACATCCATCCCTAGGAAACTTCAAACTCCTGGAAAGCCGGGGATGGGTCTGCGTGCAGCAGCCACTGCCAGGAAGGAGGAATTTTTTTTTTTTTCTTTTGGAGAATCAGACATCTTTAGGGAAAAGTTCTCCTTCCAACCATGTGATCCGCAGGGGGAAGAGACTTCCCAGACGGGGCGGGGGGGAAGAGCCGGAAAAACGAATTGTTCACAATCCGAGGTAACGCCAGCAGAGCTGATTTCTCCCTGAGCAGCTCCCAGGGCTGGAGCTGGCCATGGGGATGACAGAAATTATTGGGGTAGGGCGGTTTTTGGGGTGCCAGCGAGGATTCCACCGGGATTTGGGAACGCTACGAGACGGCGCCGCATCCTGGGACGGATTTGGGATCACAGCAGGGCACGGCGCGGGGTGTCCCCTAAAATACCCCAGTGTCACCCCATTTATTGTCCCCTCCCCGTGCCCGCGGCACCCTCAGCACAGATCCCGGCGCTCCCAGTTCCTCCCAGTTCATCCCAGTTCGGGCGGCGCTGGAGCTCGGGCAGTTCAATGCTGCCACCTGGTGGTGGCGAGAGGGAACAGCAGCACCGGGATTCCCCCCCCCACCCGCGATCCCAAATCCCATGGCAGATCCCAAATCCCATCGCCGACCCCAAATCCCATCGCAAATCAGATCGCGGATCCCAAATCCCATCGCAAATCCCATGGCGGATCCCAAATTCCACCACCAATCCCAAAGCCCATCGCAAATCAGATCGTGGATCCCAAATCCCATCGCAAATCCCATGGCGGATCCCAAATCCCATCGCCGACCCCAAATCCCATCGCAAATCCCATGGCGGATCCCAAATTCCACCACCGATCCCAAATCCCCATCACCGGTCCCAAATTCCATCACAGATCCCAAATTCCAATGCCAATCCCAAATTCCATTGCGGATCCCAAATCCGACTGTGAATCCCGAATTCCAACGCCGATCCCAAATTCCAACGCCGATCCCAAATTCCAACGCCAATCCCAAATCCCATTGCGGATCCCAAATCCCACCCCGAAGCCAGGAGGGCTTTGAAAAGTTGACTAAAAAAAAAAACTTGTAAAAATAAAATCCGTGGTGGAAAATTTCGGATTGAATTTTTTGGGGTTTTCTTTTACCTTTTTCTATTTTTTTTCTTTTGGCTGAGTTACCGTGGCAAAAAAACGAAGCTGCCGCAATGGAATGAAAAAAATCCAGTGGTCAGAATATACCAAAAATTAAGTGGTCAAAGTAGAGGAAACAAAATTGAAATGGCCAAAATGTAGCAAAAAATATAAATATTCAGTGGCCACAACACAGATATTAAATTAATTAAACTTTTCTCTACTTCTGGCCACTTAATTCCTATTTTTCCTACATTGTGGCCATTTAATTCCTTTTTCAAAATAGCCATGATGGAGCACAAAATTAAATCATTAGGAGGCCACAAATAGCAAAAAATTAAATTACTAAGTGGCCACATGTAGCAGGAAAAAATAACTTAATTGCTTTGCTATGCTCTGGCCACTTAAATGGTCACAGTATATTAAAATTTAATTAATTGTTTTAAAA
>NW_005054705.1:26310-28447 GCF_000277835.1 Geospiza fortis | reverse complement strand
GTAGGGAAAATTATAAATTAC
This sequence comes from Geospiza fortis, assembly GCF_000277835.1. Lineage (NCBI taxonomy): Eukaryota > Metazoa > Chordata > Aves > Passeriformes > Thraupidae > Geospiza > Geospiza fortis. The sequence continues at coordinate 28,426 of NW_005054705.1, read as the reverse complement.
TGCGTTTATAGGGGAAATAATGGTTACAAGGCAGCAAATATTCTAAATTGAAATAGGGTGATCTGGTGAAAAGAATTCATTAAATGGCTACAACATGGCTGGAATAGCTGTAAAATGGGTATGATGTAGGAAAATAAAATTATTTAGTGAATGGCCAAAGGAAAAAATATAAAATATATAAAATTAAAAATAGAAATGTAAAAATATAAAATTATATAAGAGCATGAAATATAGAAACATAAAATATAAAAGTAATAAAATAGAAATAAAACATCAAAATTTTAATATAATATAATATATAATATATAATATACAATATGCAATATATAATATACTATATAAAATATATACTATGCAATATACAATACATAATATACTATATACAATATATAATGCATACTATACAATATACTATATACAAAATATATAATATTGTATAATTATAATAATTATAATACAAACACATATTTTGAAAACACAGCTTCCCCGGGTGCCTCTGAAGCAGAATTTGAAGCTTGCAACAAATTCACTGCCAATTTCTGCATGGATCAACCCCTGTGAATTATAAATATAAAAATATAAATCTGATTTTAGTGTAGTAAAAAAAAGTCTGAATGTGACAAAAGGTGATTTCATGGCCACAGCGTAGGAAAAAAATTAAAAATAAATGACCAAAAAAAATCACGAAAAAACAAATTCCGTTTATCCACAGCTCAGCCAAACCCCTGAATCGACGAGGAAAATTGGGAAAAAAGCTCCCAAAGTCCCCCTGACGCCAGGAAAAGCAGAATGGGGCCTCACCTTCTTGGCCCAGGGGTAGCGGATGCGGGGCTGGCCCCACTCCTCGCTGAGCTTGCGGCGGTACTCGTGGCACTTGGGGATGTAGGAGCAGCTCACGTCGCCCACCTCGGGGTAGATGATTTCCAAATCCCCCCTGGAAAAAGCAAAATGAGGCTGCAGGTGGGAATGGGTGCCAGGGAGGGCTCGGGATGGGGTTGGGAATGCCAGCGGGGTGAAAGGGTGGGAGAACGGGAATTATTATAAATTATTGTAATTATAAATGCCTTCCCTAAATCTGCTGAAGGACATTTGAATTCCTGTGCTCCTGGTGTGTTCTTCAGCAGATTTCGGGAAGGAATTCCTCCCTGGGAGGGTGGGGAGAGGCTGGGATGGGATTCCCAGAGGAGCTGTGGCTGCTCCTGGATCCCTGGAGGTGCCCAAAGCCAGGACCAGCCTGGGACAGTTGGGGTTGGAACTGGATGGGTTTTAGGGTTTGGGATGGTTGGGGTTGGAGCTGGATGGGTTTTAGGGCCTGGAATAGTGGGAGGTTGGAGCTGGATGGGTTTTAGGGCCTGGAATAGTGGGAGGTTGGAGCTGGATGGGTTTTAGGGCCTGGAATAGTGGGAGGTTGGAGCTGGATGGGTTTTAGGGCCTGGAATAGTGGGAGGTTGGAGCTGGATGGGTTTTAGGGCCTGGAATAGTGGGAGGTTGGAGCTGGATGGGTTTTAGGGCCTGGAATAGTGGGAGGTTGGAGCTGGATGGGTTTTAGGGCCTGGAATAGTGGGAGGTTGGAGCTGGATGGGTTTTAGGGCCTGGAATAGTGGGAGGTTGGAGCTGGATGGGTTTTAGGGCCTGGAATAGTGGGAGGTTGGAGCTGGATGGGTTTTAGGGCCTGGAATAGTGGGAGGTTGGAGCTGGATGGGTTTTAGGGCCCCTTCCCACCCAAAGCATTGCAGCACTCCATGGAAAATCAGCCTCCTTCCTCCGAAGCTTTCCATGGAAAACTTCTGACACGGCCACAGTCACTTCCACAGGCTCTGCACAGCTGGGGAATAACCCCAGAGAATGCCAGATCCAGGGAAAAGGAGCAAAACAGCCAAAACTCACAGCCAAGGGGACAGCGGGGTGAACTGTGACAGGAGGTGACACAGCGGGAACAGCCAGGCTGGGCAGGAGGTGACACAGAGGGAATGGCCAGGCCGGGCAGGGGACAGGCAGGGGACAGAGGCTGGGACAGGCAGAGGACAGAGGCTGGGACAGGCAGAGGACAGAGGCCATTCAGGGGACAGGCAGAGGACAGAGGCCATTCAGGGGACAGGCCGGGACAGAGGCTGGG
>NW_005054705.1:21157-25567 GCF_000277835.1 Geospiza fortis | reverse complement strand
TATATCTACAATATATAACACATGTATATCATATATATAACATATATAATACATATAATTATATATTATATATTATATATTATATATCTACAATATATAACACATGTATATCATATATATAACATATATAATACATATAATTATATATTATATATTATATATTATATATCTACAATATATAACACATGTATATCATATATATAACATATATAATACATATAATTATATATTATATATTATATATTATATATCTACAATATATAACACATATGTATATCATATATATATAACATATATAATACATATATATACAAGATATGTATTATATTATACATATATTACAATACATTTTTGGCCTATCAGCTTTTGCCATGCCATACTGTAAATGCTTTAAAGTCCGTTATCTAGAATTACTCCTCATGGGTTTTACTATAATGAATCTTTCACTGTTCTATTTCTCTAAATTATTTAGTTTTATTTGTGAGGCCATCCTTTGAAACTTGTTTCTGCTTATATTTCTCAACAAAGTCCGTCTTATTCTATGGTATTTCTAAGTTTCTTATCTAAAGGCTCACAAGCTGTGAAAAGTGCATATTATATGGCCCTACACAGATATTTATTATGTGTATTATGTTGGATTGATTAGTAGCGCTGTATTAACATTTTAATAGGATGGTAAATGTAGTTTTGTAGTTAAAATGGAACTTTTGTAGTTAAAACAGAAACTACGGATGTGGGATGTTTTTTAAAGAAAGGAATGAGGTACTCGCACCAGATAGCAGCCACAGGACACCTGAATCTTTCAGAGAAAAAGAATTTATTGCTCCATTATCAGAAGAAACAAACTTCTTCCCACCTCGCTCACATTAAGATTCAGAGGAAGAAGCTGACACTGACCAGACAGAATCCTGTGTTTAAATGGAATTTATGCGTCATGTATGAGGTGTATGAATATGCAACAGGCTGTTGCTTTTAAGGGTTAATCCTCTGTTAATGTGAGTCCTTTTTCGGGCTTATTTTGCCCAGAAAGAGGTACCCAGACTGTCCATAACTCTTTGTTTTTATTGTCTCGTATTGTCCTAATCTCAATTGACCAAATTTTTATTACTCTAATTATGCAACTGTTTTTACAACCATTTTATTACTATTAAACTTTCAAAATTCTAAAACCAAGTGATTGGCGTTTTTCACACCAACAGATGCGAACCTTTCCGTTACTCCACCTCCAAGCCAAAAAAGAACTTAATCTGACACTTGTCCATCATTTCCTCCTGCAGCTCCACAACTTTAATCCCGTTTATTCCAGAACTCCTTTTCCTGCTCTCCTTTTCCGAGGGAAATGTACTTTTCCAGGAAACGCCGAGCCCAGCCCAGCTCAGAGGAGCCTTTCCCACGGGGCTGGCGCTTGTTCCCCTCCACGTGGCCCCGGGAATGTCCCCACGTGGTGACACCGCAGCCATCGCGGGGACACCAAGAGGGGACAGAGTCCCCATTTCCACCTGCTGCTGTCCCAAACCCGATGGAAAATCGGGATCGGGGGTGGCTGTGGTCTGTCCGAGGACACACACCCAGCCAGGACAGCAGGACACCTTCCCAGCCCAAGGTTCCCTGCAGAGGAACCTTCACCAAGCCACCCCCTCCAGCGCTTTTCCCACACTCTGGCCACCCCTTTTTAAGCCTCGAGGGGGACAAGGGGACATGGGGACACGGGGACAAGGGGGTCGTGTCCCCACCCCCCTGCCGAGGCGAGCAGGCAAAGCTCACAGCCCCGGGCCACCAGAGAGCCACTTACCGGGGTCCTGGGGACGGCTGAGCGGCTCCGAGGCACAGCCCGGAGGTTGGAGGTTGCCGTGGAGATGGTTTCCTTGGCAGGAAGGGACACGGGGACCGGGAATGAAAGTCAAAGCCCAGGGAAGGGGCAGGCAGCTGCTCCGGCTCTGCCAACGGCTTTTAACCCCCGGCAACGGCCCCAACGGCCCCGAACGGCCCCGGCTCTGCCCCCAAACCCGGGCGCTGCCCCCCAACCGCGCCCGCAGCTCCTCGTGCTGATCAGGAGCGCTGCGAGCCCCACTCGGCTCTGCCCGTCTCGCCCATTGCCTAACGGGCTCCGGGGAAGAGGCACATGCGAGTGAATGAAATAAAACAAGAGTGGAGAAGAGCCCGGTGTGAGTTGGGATTACAGCAGCGAGGGGAGCGTTACATAATGGAGCTGTGGCTGCACGCTCGGAGAACACGAGCGAGCCCGGCGAGGTAAAAGGCGGCCGGGTTTAACTAATTAGGGACATTAATGGATTGGGAATGATCGGGAGCTTTTAGGGGCTTAATGGCCCCCGTTCCCACGCTGCCGAGATGGGCACAGCCCGTAATTAAAGCCCTGAGCCGGCAAATGGGCTCACGTGAGTCAGGCTTTTCCCAGGAACGCCGGGCTGAGTCAGGCTTGGGGTTTGCATCCTCACATGGATGGGGGGGTGTTGAAAATTCGGGGTGCCCAGCACCGGGCACAGCTGGTGATCAGCAGAAAAATGCCCAGAAATGTGGTCATGGAATGGTGAGGCAGGCAGGAATTTCCTTGGAGAAATGGGGATGGGGATGGAAGTTGAGCAAGAGGCGGGGCAGGGAGTTGGGCACCGGGAGAGGTGGAGATGGGGACAAGGAGCTTCTGGCAAAACACAAAATGGTTTGGGATGGAAGGGCCTGAAATCCCATCCCAGGGCAGGCACACCTGCCAGGGTGTCCCAGGGTGCTCCAAACTCACCTTGGACCCTTCAGGGATCCAGGGGCAGCCACAGCTTCTCTGGGAATTCCATCCCAGCCCCTCCCCACGCTCATTCCTTCCAAAAATCCCACCCCAATCTCACTTTTCCCAGTTTGAAGCCATTCCCTGTGTCCTGTCCCTCCGTCCCTTGTCCAAATCCCTCTCCAGCTCTCCTGGAGCCCCTTCAGACCCTGCAAGGGGCTCTGAGCTCTCCCTCGTGCCTTCCCTTTCCCAGCTGAACACCCCCAGCTCTCCCTGGAATTTCCCATCTCCAGGTGAACATTCCCACCTCTCCCAGGATCCAGCTCCAGCTCCATGGCCCCCAGGTCTGCCTCGGGATCCTCTCCAGACCCTTTGCAGCCCATCTCAGTGTTTTGGTTTTTTTTGGTTTTTTTTGTTTGTTTTTTTTTTTTTTTTTGGTTAATCCTTCGCAGAGGTCCCCAAAAAACGCCAAGAACCCAAAATGGGATGGGATGAACTCAGAACAGGGATTATTTTTTTTCCCAAGCCCAGAGGTTGAGAAAAGCCCTTTGCAGAGCCAAAATCAGCCCCTTCCATCTGGAGGCCTCTCACAGATCATCCCAAAAGGGTTTGGCAATGGAAAAAGTGCAGGGGGATCTCCCAGGGATGCTCAGGAAGCAAAACTCATGGAAGCATTTTTAAAAATGTAAAATTTTACAATTTTTCATCTTCCTATGTAAGATGAACCATGGCTTCCTCCCTAAAAACTAAAAACAACAACAACAACAAAAAGATATGTTTGGTTTTTTAAACAAAGATTGTATTTCCTCCACTCAGGAGAGAGTTTAAAGGGCAGCAGGAAACTTGTCCAGCTTCTGCCAGGATGAAAAATCCATGGAAAAATGCCAGGGCCTGACACCCTCTGCTGTGTGATGCTCCCAAGGGGCAGGAAACCACTGGAATATTTAATTTTTAAACCCCTGTGGTCTCCAAACCCAGGCCAGGGTGACTCCAGAGCTGCTGGCTTTGCTGTCCCTGCCACATTTCTGGAAATCTGACCCCAGGGATGGGTGATTTCCACCGGCATCCTCCTCCTCCCTCCTCCTGCTTGTGCCTGGGAGGGGCAGGAAAATCCCCAGCAGAGGCTGCAGGCAGCGTTGTCCCCTCTGGAGAAGGATCCTGCTGCAGGAAAAGGCAGCTTTGGTGTCAAACCAGCTCCTGGGGTGGGGGGAAATGGTACCTCAGGTTTGAGCTTTTCTATTTTTCACATTCTGTGCTGCTTTAGTGTGTGGCTCTGGGTTTCATATTAGGGGATGGCGAGCTCTGTGCACAGGGCAGGGAGACAAAACAATTCCTGCTCTGCTGGGGACCGAGGACAATCAATTCAGGAACACAAACAAGGTGGGCTGAAGAGACAAAACAAGGATGGGACTTCATAACCAAAGGATGGAATTGGATAATTAACTCCAATGTGCTGTTGGACCAAAACTTACAAAAGTGAGAGACCTCGTGACCTGTCATGCATTTTGGGACCATTTTGGTTCATTTTGGTTCATCTTGTGTTCATTTTGGGACCATTTTGGGTTCATTTTCTGATCATTTTGGTTCATCTTGGGACCATTTTGGTTCATCTTGGGTTCATTTTGGGACCATTTTGGTTCATCTTGGGTTCATTTTGGGACCATTTTGGTTCA
>NW_005054705.1:17734-21095 GCF_000277835.1 Geospiza fortis | reverse complement strand
TTGGGACCATTTTGGGACCATTTTGGTTCATTTTATGTTCATTGTGGAACAATTTTGGTTCATCTTGTGTTCATTTTGGGACGATTTTGGTTCATCTTGAGTTCATTTTCTGTCCATTTTTGTTCATTTGGGTTCATTTTGTGACCATTTTCGTTCATCTTGAGTTCATTTTGGGACCATTTTGGTTCATCTTGGGCTCATTTTGGGACCATTTTGGTTCATCTTGGGCTCATTTTGGGACCATTTTGGTTCATCTTGGGCTCATTTTGGGACCATTTTGGTTCATCTTGGGCTCATTTTGGGACCATTTTGGTTCATCTTGGGCTCATTTTGGGACCATTTTGGTTCATCTTGGGCTCATTTTGGGACCATTTTGGTTCATCTTGGGCTCATTTTGGGACCATTTTGGTTCATCTTGGGCTCATTTTGGGACCATTTTGGTTCATCTTGGGCTCATTTTGGGACCATTTTGGTTCATCTTGGGCTCATTTTGGGACCATTTTGGTTCATCTTGGGCTCATTTTGGGACCATTTTGGTTCATCTTGGGCTCATTTTGGGACCATTTTGGTTCATCTTGGGCTCATTTTGGGACCATTTTGGTTCATCTTGGGCTCATTTTGGGACCATTTTGGTTCATGTTGGGTGCAGCCCTGGCTGGGCTCTGGTGCTGCCCAAGGTGGATCCATGGAGGAGATCCTTTTAACAAATCCCTGCTTTATTCTTTAGCTCTGCCTGGTCTCTGTCCCAGCCCAGCCTTTCCAGGACATCAGACCCGAGCCCAGCTCCTGTCCCGGCCACCCCAGGGTGTTCCCAGGTTCCCTGTCCTGACTAAACCCTGTGCGACCGCAGGAATCTGGTTTTTCCAGCTGGGAAGCCTCTGGCAGTGTGCTGGGTGTGATGTTCAGAGCCCAGGGAAGTCCAGGAATTCCCCCCTCATTCATTTGAAACAGAGATTCAAAATTTGGGTAAAAACACCGTTGAAAACCTGTTTAAAACCCCTCAGTTCTCCCAGCTTTCGTGAGGGATATTTCCCAATATTCTGGAAATTAAAAAAAAAAAATTAAAACCCAAAAAGACAAACAAAAAATATATAATAATAATAATAACAAATAAAATAAAGCTTTCAAAGTAATCAGCACAAGATTAATTTAATTAATCAAATGAGGGAATCAACGGAATAAAATTACCGCAGTCCCAACATCAATTCATTTGGGAGCAGATATTTAAATAGAGATACAAAAATAAATAGATTTTGCCTTTGCATCCCCAGCAAACAGCTCCAAAAGCTGCTCAAAAGCCTCTCCGAGCTGACAAAACCGAGAGGTAGATGAGGAAATTATTTTCCTGTTAATATGAGAGATTAAAAAGCTCTTAATAAAAGGCAACCACCTGAAGGCAGGGGAGGGAGGGAGAAGTCTGGGGCTTGTTTTAACAGCGACAAAGCACCCGTGAAAAACAAACCAGCCGAGCTGCGAGCCAAGTTGCACCTGGGCTGAGCCATGGGGCCACAAATGGGGCTTTGAGAGGGAAAGGAGGGGGCAGAGGAGGCAAATCCCCCCAGCACATCCCACCTGGGCGCTCTCCCACCGCTGCCAAGGGGCCACAATATCCTTCAGGGGAGCTTTAAGATCCAGCTGAGGCAAAAATAGAAAATTTTCGAGGCTCCCCATGACCATCAGCTGAGAGTGAGGAGCTCTCCGAGCTCCCCCACACGTGCACAGCCTCCAGCTCTTTGTTTATTTAATGCAGAACCGTCACTTCCCGAGCAGAGTTTCACTGAAAAGTTCATTAAAATCTTGTTTTCGCTTCCCAAGAAAGCATTGTTTGGAACTTCCCCCCCCCAGAGCTGGCTTCCTGTTGATGTGAAATCCAGATAAACCAGCGTCCACCTTGGCGTTGCTGCTCTCCCTGCTCCATAAAAAAGGCAATTTTGTCATTTTCTTGGAATTTTCAGCTTGCTCCCATCCCAATTTATTGATGTCTCAGCTGTCCCCAGGCGTGAATGGCCTGTAGGGACAGGGAGGTGACACAATGTCCTGGTGTCCCCAGCCCTGTGGGGTTTTTTTTGTTCCCAGTTTCAGGCTGGACAAAATTTTTAAGTCACCACTGAAGCCATTAAAACCTCAAATCCTTCCTCAGCAGTGAGCCAAAGTGCTGGAAAACAAGGATTTATTCTGCTTTTCACAAGCAAAATTATTTCTGAGCAATAAAAACGCTCCTTGGGCTACCAACAAGACCCACAAGCATCAGATCTTCCTTCAATAATCCAGCATTTTCTTCTCATTTGGGAAGAAATCTGAATATTTCCAGGCGGCACCTCCATGCCCCAGAGTCCACCGAGCAACTCCAATAAAACAACACCTACAGGCTGAAAAAATCACTAAAAAAAAAGTATTTACACTGCTGATACCAAGCAGCAAGGCAGCACCAAGCCAAGCAAACTTGGCAGAGCCTCGGTGTTCGGGGGAATTCCCTCAATTTGGGCCTTGCAGGAAGGCCGGCAATCAGAGAAGGAAACAAAACCCACATCCTCTCTCCTCGCTCAGCAGCTCCAGCTGTGCCCTGGCTCCCTGTGCCTCTTATCTCCCTTCTCCATGGGTTGTCCTCACGTTTCCCTCCTTCCCTGGCCAAGAACTCGGTCCCTGCTCCAAGCCAACCACCCCAAGGTCGCCTTCACCTTGTCCTGGCCGAGCCCCTGGGCGAGAGCTTTGTGAATCAAAAACCCCACTTGGCCCAGGCCACGCCGTAAATTTGCATCTGAAGCGATTTGCGGGGCTGGCTCTGCTCCTTGGGGGATTTGTAAGTGGATTTCAGGGATGTGACAGATTTATGGGGCTGGGAGTTCCCCTGGGTCTGTCCAGAGCCGCTTTTGGGGGCAGGGGTTAAAGGCCCCGCAGCATAAAAGGCTGAGGCACGTGTTAAAGGGAATTTGGGGTTTTTCCAGCATTCATGAGACGCTGGGGCAAAATCTGGAGTGAGGGGGTTGAATTTATCTCCCCAAACCCCTCCCGTGAGCCGCAGGCTGGAACAGCAGTGCTTTAGACACCGAATGCAGATCCCGGGTGCAGCCTGAGATTAAGAGGGGAGGATTTCTGGCTTTTCCTTTGATACCTGCCAAAGCTCCAGCGCTGAACTCTCAGCCCCTCCTGGCCCATTTTCCTGGCTGGCAGCTGCGCTGGTCGAGCTGGATTAAACCTTGTCACCAGGAAGGTCAGGAGTGACCGCAGGGGACAGCTCAGAGCCCCCAGAAGGGGTTGGACCCACAGGAATCTCTGTGGGATCCACGGTGCTTTTTGCCTTTGGAGCTGGCAGCAGCTCGGCTGCTGCACGGATCCCAAGAGGAGGAGCTGCCAGTGCAGC
>NW_005054705.1:9729-16691 GCF_000277835.1 Geospiza fortis | reverse complement strand
CTCTCCTGAGCACTTGGAAAGGAGATGAATCTCTGCCCCGTGCCTCGTGGACGCTCTAATTGTGATTACAGCCCTTCAGCGATGACAGCAAAAAATAAACACACACCTCTTCCAGATGCCAGGGCCCGGCTCGTGGGAAAGCCCTGGAGCAGCGGGATGATGAGGAGCCGGGATGAGGAAGGAGCATCCTCTGCTCTGACTCAGCTCGGGCTCAGCCCGGTCCCACCAGCTGGGAGGGCCTGGGGGGGTCCCGGTGCCCACCCTGCTGCTCCCCTGTGCCCCCTGGGCACCGCGACCCCCCCGGCTGGGCAGGGGTGGGCTACGAACAGCAGCGTCCCACACTCAGCCTCCATCAGGCTCTTCCCTTCCGTCCCTGGTTTGTTTTCTCCCTCTTCCCAAGGCTCTCCGCAGGAAGGGCAGCACAGGCTGGACGCTTCCCTAAATCCTGCAGGGAAAACCTGGAGCTGGAACAGTTAAATTGGTTCAAATCCCCGCTGTTGATGCACTTATACCAGATTAACCTTTGCATCAATAGGCTCCCAAATCACTCTGAACTGGCTTAACCCTTCCCTAAGTGGGTTTAACTGGTTTGCAGCAGGGGCTGGTGGAGCTTTAACGAGCTCACAGCTGAGGCCCAGCCGTGGTGCTTTCCTGGGAAGCCCTGAGCCCCCTCATGATGCCCCAAAACCAGTTTGGGGGCTGAAAGGAGGTGAGGTCACTTCCCATATTTGGGGAGAATCCTTCAGCATGAGCACCTTTTCCAGAACATTTTCCAGCTTCTCCCCTACCCAAATGTTTTTTTTTTTCGCAGCCCCCTGGCTCTGAAGGAGACCCCAAAATCTCCCCTATTTACAGTTCCCCACACCAACAAGGTCACTCCTGCTGCCTCTACACCCCAAAAAACCCTCAAGCTGCAAATGGACAGAAAACAGCCTGGGGTCCCCAACACGGCCAGCCAGGCCCCCCTTTTCCACCTCTTCCTCCTTCCAGCCCCAGCATCCCCAGTGCCAGGGCAGGGCTGAGCCTGGAGCCAGCGAGGGCTGGGATCCCCCCAGGGTGATCATTTGGGAGCAATTTGGGCGAGATTGGGACCATTTGCTGATGCTCCCAGACGCATTTGCAAACCCGCCCTTGCTCCAGGTTGGGAGCGCTTCCCTCGCTCTGTGACCCTGCAAAACAGTCGCCTTTTAGTGCCTCCCACCAAATTAGGCGGAAAAATCCCCCCGAGTTCCCTCCCTAAGCCGAGCCGGAGCAAAGCTGCGCCTGCAGCGAGGCCAGAACACCCCGGAGGTGCCAGAGAGCCCCGCAGCACCTCGGGGCGGAGGTGAGGCAAGCGCTGGCCCCGTGTGTGCCGAGCTGCACGTTCCTGCTCTTATCAAACCCATCGGGATCAGCTCCAGCTCTGGCTCCTGCTGCCAGCGCTCTCCGGCGAGAGGATCGCGTGGAGGGGCCCCTCCTGCCCCATTATCCCATGGCGCTGCCCCATTATCCCATCGCTTCCCTCCTTTCCCACGGAGTCACCGCTCGCTCCCACTGAGTCACGCTCGTGCCTCCGTCCCGTGGCCCGTGGCCATTCCCCCGCTGCTGCCGCGGTTCCCATTGACTCACCCGTTCAGAGCTCACCCTCTCTTTTCCAGGGCCATTTCTGGTCACTCGGACTCACCTGGGACCTGATTCCTTCCCTGCATCCCTGAGGAGCATCTCGGAGCAGGAGGCAGCTCCAAAATCACCTTCCAGCCTGTGCAGAAGTGCTATTCCCAGGCCACTTTCCTTTCCCAGGAGCAAAGGATTCTCCCCATTTCTCACCCTAGCTGCCATCTGCTGCCGTGGGGTTTTTGTTTGTTTGTTTGTTTGTTTGTTTCCCACACATCATGGGAAAATTAAAAGCTTTGCAGAATTTAGATGCAATCAGCGCCTCAAACATATTCCTTCACACTTCCCATCCATCCCTTCCTCCGTGGAACCATCCCGTGGTTCGTTTTCTCCAGCTGTAGTAGAGGAAACATTTAGGAACGAGTCTGAAAGACTTGGGAACTGCAGGGGGAAGAAAAATGGGATTTTTTTGGAGGGGAGCAGAGAGACGCAGGCCCCGGCGCACCCAGAGCCGGCCTGAACGGCTCCAAGTGGAAAATTCCTGTCCGTTGAGCAGGGATTGTGGTCCAACAGGTTTTTAGTCCCAGCCCCTTGAGTTGTGTCAGTGCAAAAACTCATCCCTAGGGCATTTGTTTGGATCACATGGGCGAGCGTATAAAAATGGGTGCTGCCTGTCCAGGCTAGTTTGCACCTGGAAAGGGAAGGCGGCTGCTGGAGCAGGAGCGAAGGAAGAGCCGCGGGACAGAGCAGAGCAGAGCCGGGCGCTGCGCTCAGGTAACCCCGGAGCGAATCGTCCCCCACTGCCCCGGGCAGCGCCTTGGGGCACGGAGAGGGCGAGGGTTTCTCCACCGGCAATTTGGGGGGGAATGCAAAGGCTCTGAGAGTTGGGAAATGGGGGAATTGTGCGGGAGAAGGGTTGGATCCTGCCCCAGGAACGGCTCCAAGCACCCCCAGGGCCCAGGGGCGATGCAGCCCCTCCAGATTGGGTGGCGTTGGCAGCTCCTCCTTCCCCCACGACCCCTTGGAGCTGTCGGGAATTGGGGTGTGAGGAGAGATCGAGATGTGCGGGAGAAGGGCTGGATCGTGCCCTAGGAACGGCTCGAAGAGCCCCCGAGGCTTTTCCCGGTGCCCAGGGGCGATGCAGGCGGCGTTGGCAGCTCCTCCTTCCCCCAGGACCCCTTGGAGCTGTCGGGAATTGGGGTGTGGGACCTGTGGGGTGCCTTGGTGGCCCTCAGGGCAGAGAAGAGGCTGCTCAGGCGGAGCCACGTGTGAGGAGACATCGAGCTGTGTGGGCAAAGAGTTTTCCAGCATGGAACTCGGCTCCGCTCTCCCACTGGAAGGGAGATAAAACCGAGATAAAGCTGAGATGAAGCCAGCGGCTCTCCCTGGGCGCTGCTCGTGTTTCGGTCACGGCTGTTGGCAGCTCCTGGTGGGTCAGCAGCACGGCCAGGAAGGCACTCAGGGCGGTTGGTGGCTCTTGGCAGATCAGCAGCACAGCCAGGAAGGCACTCAGGGCGGTTGGTGGCTCTTGGCAGATCAGCAGCACAGCCAGGAAGGCACTCAGGGCGGTTGGTGGCTCTTGGCAGATCAGCAGCACAGCCAGGAAGGCACTCAGGGCTGTTGGTGGCTCTTGGCAGATCACCAGCACAGCCAGGAAGGGCTGTTGGTGGCTCTTGGCAGATCAGCAGCACAGCCAGGAAGGCACTCAGGGCGGTTGGTGGCTCTTGGCAGATCAGCAGCACAGCCAGGAAGGCACTCAGGGCGGTTGGTGGCTCTTGGCAGATCAGCAGCACAGCCAGGAAGGCACTCAGGGCTCTCCTGGCAGGTCACCAGCACGGCCACGCAGCCACCGAGGTCGGGGTCGCCTCCCCGCCTTTGTGCCCTGCAGGGCAGGGGCAGAGGCAGCGCTGCCTCCCTCGCCCTTGGCGTGTGGAAGTGCCTTTGGGAAGCCGGAGCTGTTTCACAAGCCCGGGCTTGGATGAGGAAAGAGGGAGATCCTCGTGCCCCGGGGCTCCCGCCTGCTCCAGGTGCTGGCACCCCCGCGTCCCTCTTTTCCTGCTGTTCCCTCCCTCCCTCTCTCCAGAAGTTTTCTCCCCACTCAGCTTCTCCTTCTCTGCTCTCCATCCCTACGTGGAGACAGTTGCTTGGAGACAGACTCCTGGTTCTTTGATGTTTTAATCCCTTTTATTTTTTAATGGGGGAATAGTGGGAGATGGGTGCCACCACACTGGCTGGGAGCAGACTGGGGAGGAGAGTCCGGGAAAGATCTGACACCAGAGGGAAAGGTCTAAACCAAGCAAAACCAGCATTTTCCCCTCATCAGGAAATCTCCAACCCCCCACAAGCCCTGCCACTCTCTGTGCCCAGAAACAAGTCCCACGAGGGTCCCATTTTCCCCTTCTCGCCCCAGGCCCCCACCCAGGTGCGGCATGAGAATGCATTCCTTGGCTGGGGGTGGCTTGGAGGGTGATTTTCCTTTTCTGATGAAAAGCCCAGGCTGGTTGGCAACATTATCCACCTATTTTCTGCTCTGCTCTCCGTAGCAAGAGAAACCAGGAGAAAAAGGGAAACAGAGAAGCCACAGGATGCACCGTTATAAGAGGAACTTTCCCCAAAATAGAAGCTTTTCACAGTTTTTTCACGAGGCGTCAGCAGCCCTTAATGCTGTACCAAACTGTGAATCCTGCCTGGAGCAGCCTGTCAGTGCTCCAGGCTGCAGCTGCAGCCTCTCCCAGGGTGTGGGGCCGGCTGTGCCCCCCAAAACCTGCCCGGGCTGTCGGGAACAAGCGGCTGGAAGTGCAGCCTCGGCTGTGGTTCCACCCCAGCAGCTCTTTCTGCGCCCCTCGGCGTGGTAAATACAACATATCCCAGCTGGAGGGTGCAGAAATCCTGCACGGATGGAACGAGACCTTGAGTTTCGCCCTGACCTGGTTTTTAGCTGCAAAAGATCCGTCTGGAGAGCCCCAAATGTTGATTAGCTCAGCGCTGGGGCGAAGGGATCTGGGCTTGTGTAAGGAGCTGCGTTTTACAGGAGTACACGGCTCCTTCTGGGTTTCAATATTTATAAGCTGAGTGATGACTCCCTGGAGCTCTGCAGCCCTATCGATGGCAGGGTGAGCTGTCACCCTGGCCGTGTCAGGTGGCTGATCCCAGGGCTGGGACATGGGATCCAGCTGGGGCAGAGAATTCCTGCATGCAATGGAATTTCCAGAGCCCCCCCAAGTCCTGGCTCTCAGACAGCCCCTGCTGCTTTGGCAGGGCAGGGGATGGAAGGTGCAAAAATGTTCTTTTTCGCTTGTTTTAGACCTTTCCTTCTGGTATCAGCTGTTTCCCGGGCTCTGCTCCCCATCCCAATGCGTCCCTTAGTCCCCACCATTCCCCCACCAAGGTTGGGTTCTGCCATTTTTGCAAAGTTCTGGTTGAAGATTTCTCCTGGCTCCAGGTGGATACTGAGCCTGTAAATGCCATTTTTTCAGAGCTGCCGCCTCCCTCCCTGGCTGCTGATGAGCCCTGGGGTGCTTGGAGCAGCTGTCCTGAGCAAGGAGACCCCTTGTAGCCTCACCCAGGCAGCAAAACTGCAGCATTTGGGATTTTAGAGAAGCAAAACAGAGGGGTGGCCCTTGCTGTCCTTCATGGTGAATCCATGGATGGATCCAGCACCGTGGTGGGTGCCTGGAGCCCGCTCCCTGCCAGGAGCCAGCACTCTGCTGGCTTTGCCAGGAGCAAATCCCAGGCTGGACTCTGCTCCCGACGCGCGCAGGATGCAGTGACGGGCAGGGAGGGACAGCCCCTTGCCCTGCCTCGCTCCAGAGCCTCGGCCAAAGCCACCATGCCAGGGGACTCGGTGGCCTGCTGGCCACCCCAGGAGCCAGGCACTGCCCCGGGAGCTCAGATCCACAGGGGAGGCTCTTAGGCCGAGGGTGAGGCGCTTGGACAGCGGGTGGGAGCTGGGAGAGCCTCGCTGGGGCTGAGGGGAGGTGTCACTGTGGAACCTGCAGAGCAGGGGACAGGTCTGGGCGTGCGCCATGTTCTGGCTGATTTGTGGGGCGGCATGAGGAGGGCAGGCTGGCAGTGAGACATGGGGACAATGGGGACACGAGGGACAGCTCCGTCCCACACCAGGACGCTGCTTGGCCAGCCCAGAACTCGCCTTCCCAAAACCTTTCTGTCTCCAGGGTGGGGAGGTGACACCGAGTGGGGAGGGGGTGGCTTTAGGATGTGAGTCCGTGTTTGGGGTGGTCTCAGGGATCCCTGTGCCCTCTCCTTGCAGAGCCTGCCAAGAGAAAGCGATGGAAAGCCCAGGGAAGGGCAGCCCTGCTGGGAAGATGACAGCCATGGCTCACAGCCTGTAAGTATCTGCTGCTGCCTCCTCCCGCCCCTGCTCCTGGCACTTCTCCTGCGGCCACTTGCTCTGGGGACTTTGCTCTTTGCTCCCATCCCACCCACGCCACAGCAACGCCTCCGTTCCCTGTGGATGATGTGGAAAACGGCAGAGAAAAGGCAAAGGCAGGGTCCTGGAGCTGCGGGCTTTGGGAATGTGTGGTCTGGGGTTTTTGGGGTGTCCCCCTGTCCTAAATCTCCTTTGTCCAGTGAGGGATGCATTGCCTTGGTCTGTGCCAGCCTTTCAGCCCCTTGCAAGGTGAATGATGCTGGATTTGGGTGGGCAGAGCCAGGAAAGCTGTAGAGGTTGCAGAGCATCCAAGGAGCATCAGGAAACTTGGTTTGGGTTTGGATTGCTGAATCCTGTCCCCAGTGAGGCTGGGCAGGGTCCTGGCAGCACCTGGGAGGGGTGGAAATGCCCCTGGCTTTAAACTGGAGCGTCATAAATTTTACTGGGGATGGAGCAATGTCCACTCATATCTTGGATATCCTGAGGGCTTCTTCATTCCTGGCTGGGGAGGAGGAGGAGGGAGGATGCTGTGGGGTGAAAAGGGGGCTTGGTGTGACCCCCAGAGCTCAGCCTTGGCTGTGCAGTCAGGATCATGGAGCTGGACAGATGGAATTCCTTGGGGACAGGTTCAAGAAACTTAAATTGGAGAGATGAGAGCGGGAAGCAAAAGGCCTTTTAATTACAGCCCCCGCCCCGAGCGAGGGGATGGCGCTGTGCCATGCCATGGGCAGCTGTGCTGTGCCACACTGTGCCAGTCCATGCCGTGCCAAGCCATGCCACAGCGTGGGCTCGCTGGGGAGCAGTCAGCTGAGACTCGTTGTCCTCCTCCCTCGGGGGAGAGGGGCTGTGAGCAGCAGCCACCGCTCCGCAGCTGCTCCCGACCCCTTTCCCCGGCCCGTGCCCTCCTCGGTGCCTCGGTAACCTTCTCTCCCGGGAGGGAGGCCCGTGCGAGCCCGGCAGCCGGAGCGCTCCGCCCGCG
>NW_005054705.1:7222-7707 GCF_000277835.1 Geospiza fortis | reverse complement strand
TCGCCGTGTCCCGCACCCCTCCCGGTGCTTCCCGTCCGCCTGGAATTGCCCCGCACCCCCGATCCAGTGCTCCGAGCACCCCCAAGCTCCTCGCGATGCCCCGCAGCCCCGATCGGGTGCTCCGAGCTCTCCCGAGCCTCCTTGCAGTGCCCCACATCCCCGGCCTAGGTCCTCCCCAGTCTCCTTGCCATGTCCCGCGCCCCTGATCCGGGTGCTGCGAGCACCCCCAACCTCCTCGTGATGCCCCGCACGCCCGGCCCGGGTCCTCCGCGACCTCCTCTCCATGCCCCGCACCCTCTGCCAGTGCTTGCTGTCCTCTTTGCATTGCCCCACAGCCCCGGTTCGGGTGCTCGGAACACCTCTGAGCGCCCTCGCGATGCCCGCACCCGCTCCGGATCCTCCCGAGCCCCCTCGCGATGCCCGCACCCTCTCCCGGTGTTCCCGACCCCTCTGCGATGCCCCGCAGATGCTCCGAGCACCCCCGA
>NW_005054705.1:0-7008 GCF_000277835.1 Geospiza fortis | reverse complement strand
GGCCTCCACAGCCCCGGCTGCTTCCGCGGGGCCGCCCGGGCCCCGCTCCTCCCGCACCCCGCGGCTGCCCCGAGCCCCCGGTTATTTTTGGGCATCGCCGCCGTTTCGGGGCGGTTTCGCCCCGGTTTGGGGGTTCTCCTCCCCTGGCGAGGTGCGGGATGGAGGATTTGGAGCCTGGGAGTTGCTAAGCGACGGCTCCCGGGGTGATGGTGCAGTTGCCTTGGCAACCGCGGGCTGGGAGCCTGGAAGGAGCAATTTTGGGGTTCTCCTTGGGGGTGTGGGTGTGAATTGGGTGCCCGTGCTTTGGGTGGGGGGCTGCTGGCTGGAGCAGCCCTGCTCCTGTGGGAAGAGCTTTTCCTTCGGGGGGAACTCCAATCTCTCGGCATCTCGGGTTATTTTTACTCTGCGGTGGATTTGGGAGCTGTTCTCAGGAGAAAAGTGATGGTGGGGAAGGTGAGGAGAGGGCTTGAGAAGGCTCAGCCCCTCGTGGGGGGGGGTCATGGGTGAGGGGCTGTGACCCCCCCACTGTGGGGCCAGCAGAGCTCCCCAATGGAGATCCCCTTTTTATCCCTGCTGCTGTCCTCCTCTTCCCCTCCTCACGGCAGGCACTGATCCCACAAGGATTTAGCCCTTAATTCCCATGAGGCACCAGACTTTCCGAGCCGGCTGGGCTGGGGGTGGGCTGAGCTCCCCACGAGGGACAAACATCCCAAGTGCCAGCTGCGGTTGTCATTCCTGTGCCTTCCCCCTCCATCCCAACGAGCTCGGCTGACTCGGGAGCATGGCTGGGCCTAAAAATAACCTCAGCAAAGCTCCCCGAGCACTCACCCCCCCCCACCCGGGAGATCTCCCGGTCCTACAGAGCCCAGCTGATCCCTGGGAGGAGCAGGGGACAGGGGGGTGGCAGCAGAGGGGGATGGAAATGGATTTTGAGGGGCTGATGGGGAAGGAGCCCACCTGCCCCGCCGCTGCTCCTGGTTTGCAATGCCCTTCGGGATGAATTCCCTGCATCCCAAAGGATGGAGGGGGCGTGGAATGCGGCGCCAACCACTCAGAGAAGTTTTGCCTCGGGACCAGCCCGGTGTGGAAGCGCTGGCACCTGAAGTGACCTGGATTTGTGCCACCTGCCTTTGCCTCCTGCTGCCCCCGGGGCCTGTGGCTCCAGGTGTGCCCAGGGAGGCTGCGCACGGAGGGAGGTGCTAACATTGGGAAGTCCTTGCCAGGCTGCCGGTTTGGGGAGCTGTGGTCCCACGTGCAGGGCTCGGTTGCCATCGTTACCGGGTATTTTCGCTCACTGCGCTGGTGGTTTATTATAGCAGCTCGGGAGGCCGCTGCCAGGAGGGAGCAAGAGGGGGGAGAGATCCCTGGCCTTGGGAAGTTCAGAGAAATTGGGATGTGTGGGTTTTTTGTCCTTCTTGCTATCCCAAGGGGGAAGAGATCTGTGCCCCTGGGAAGTTCAGAGAAATTGGGATGTGGGGTTTTTTGTCCTTTTTGCTATCCCTCAGTGCTTTTTCCCCTGGAAACCACATAATTTGTCCTTTTTGCTGTCCCTCAATCCCTCAGTGCTTTCCCCCCCTGGAAACCACATAAACCCTCGGGTTCATGCTGTGATGAGTTAATTCTGGCTGATTTAGGCTGTGGCTCTGAGCAGGGAATGGGTGACACACCTGGGCACACCTGGGTGCTGCTCATCAGCTTTGCAGCACCCACGGCACCAACGTCTCTCTCAGGAGAGCTCCTGGGAGCTCTCCCAATCCCTGTGGCTTCTGAGCCTCTGGGAAACCTAAGGAGTTTCTTCTTGCTGCCCTTAGCTGGGAGCAAATATCCCCTTGGGAGTGGGGTGGGAAAAGGGGGCCAGGTCAGTGTCCCCTGCCAGACAGCAGAGCCAGGCTGTGCCCGTGTGTGCACTTGGCCAGGTGGCTCTGGAAGCTTCTCTTGCAAACGCTGGAGATGGAGAAAAGGAAGAGGAGGAAGGGAGAGGGAAAAAAAAAAGCCTCATCTCACATGAACAAGCATGAGCCGGAGAGCCGGGAGGGAGGAGGGCGCAATCCAACGCAGGCCATGTGTCTGACGTGGCACAGCAGCCACACTGCCACCAGAACATGAAATTTTAAAGGGGACTGGCGGGCACAGCGAGCTGGGAAGGGCTGGGCAGCTGCTGCAGAGCTTCCCCGAGCTGCCAGGGAGTGTCAGCATCCTCCTGCTCTGTGCCCCTGTGCTGCCCTGGAGACACCCCCTGGCTGGTCCTGGCTGTGTTTGCCGAGCCCTCGTCCCCCCGCAGGTCCCAATTAATGGATTCTGACATGGATTATGAGAGGCCAAACGTAGAAACCATCAAGTGCGTCGTGGTCGGGGACAACGCGGTGGGCAAGACCCGGCTCATCTGTGCCCGTGCCTGCAACGCCACCTTGACCCAGTACCAGCTCCTCGCCACCCACGTGCCCACGGTGTGGGCCATCGACCAGTACCGCGTCTGCCAGGAGGTGAGGGCTGCCCAGGAGGCTGGGGGGGCTCGTGGGCACCCCGTGGGGATCCCGAGGAGGTGGGTTTGTGCTGACTCCCCGCGGTGGGGACAGCTCTGGTGTTGTCCTTGTGAGGCTCAGGGACTGAGGAGCCGGGTGGTTTCTGTTCCCCCAGGTGCTGGAGCGCTCCCGGGATGTGGTAGATGATGTCAGCGTGTCCTTGCGCCTCTGGGACACCTTTGGTGACCACCACAAGGACAGGCGCTTTGCCTACGGCAGGTAGGGACAGGCACAGCCCGGCGCTGTCCCGGGCAGGGAGGGAGGGAGTCCCCAAAACAGACCCTGAGCCCTGCCTTGTCCCCTCACAGGTCCGACGTTGTGGTTTTGTGCTTCTCCATCGCCAACCCCAACTCCCTGCACCATGTGAAGACCATGTGGTACCCGGAGATCAAACACTTCTGCCCCCGCGCCCCCGTCATCCTGGTGGGCTGCCAGCTCGACCTGCGCTACGCCGACCTGGAGGCCGTCAACCGGGCACGGCGACCCCTGGCCAGGTGGGACCCTCGTGCCCCGGAGACCTCCCTGCCTGCCCTCCTTATCTCAAGAGCTCTCTTCTGCCGGAGCGTCGGGGGGTAGGACGGATGGGACAGACGGAGATGAGAGATCTCAGAAGCCAGGGCTTGGAACTTGGGGTTTATTGCAAAGGGCCAAGTGCAGGGCCCTGCTGGGAGCTGCCAGCTCAGGGCAGGCTGAGAGAAGAGAGGGGGAGAGAGGATGAGAGGGTGAGAGAGTAAGAGAGGCAAGAGAGCAAAAGCGTAAGAGAGTTAAAAGGGTAAGAGCTAAGAGGGGCAAGAGCTAAGAGAGCGAGGTTCCCATTCCAATACCATAAATCTTCTTCTATTTTGAATATTCTGATTCTCACTAACCAATCTAGTACAAGATACAAATCCTACAGCATTTCCATACAGCCTATAAGAATCATTACATTACCATCCTGTGTTACATTTTAAACCCTAAAAACTCCTCTTTGGGCCCCTCCTGCCAAGCTGTAGGGTCTGCTCTGACCCTTGGAGCTGTCTGCAAGCAGAGGGTGTTGTTCCATCAAAAGGGGATCCCCTTCAGCCAGCCACACCATTGTTTTCCAGTTGTTCAGTAACTGAGGCATCTCACAGCTTGCTTTCATTTCCATCTCACTTATAGTTTCTATATTCTCCAAATCTTTTGCCAGACAATCATATTTATAAGGCTTTCCTGTTCCATTTTCCCCAGCACTCTTCATTAATTATCTCCTGTCTATTTCAGGCCAATTAAACCTAACGAGATCCTTCCCCCGGAGAAGGGCAGGGAGGTGGCCAAGGAGCTGGGGATCCCTTATTACGAGACGAGCGTGGTGGCCCAGTTTGGCGTCAAGGACGTCTTTGACAATGCCATCCGTGCCGCCCTCATCTCCCGCCGCCACCTGCAGTTCTGGAAGTCCCACCTGCGCAACGTGCAGCGGCCCCTGCTCCAAGCCCCCTTCCTGCCCCCCAAGCCCCCTCCTCCCATCATCATCGTCCCGGACCCCCCTTCCAACAACGAGGAGCGTCCGGCCCACCTGCTGGAGGACCCCCTGTGCGCGGACGTCATCCTGGTGCTGCAAGAGAAGATCAAAATCTACGCACACAAGATCTACCTCTCCACCTCCTCCTCCAAGTTTTACGACCTGTTCCTCATGGACCTGAGCGAGGAGGACCAGCAGAGCAGCGCGGGGCACGGCTTCGGGGCGGCCGTCACGGCGGCCGCCGAGCCCAGGAGGAGAGGCACCACGGGCGGGATTTCCTCCTCAGGGCCGCCAGCTTCGACATCTGCGAGAGCGCCGAGGAGGCCGGACCCGGCCAGCGCAAACCGTGCCTTAGAGCCTCCACCAGTGACGGGATCCTGCGGGGCGACCGCTACGAGAACGGCGAGCGCGGGCTGCAGCGCGGCCGGAACCTCTCCTCGTGGAGCAGGGCCTTCACCAGCATCCAGGAGGAGATGGCCGAGGACCCGCTGACCTACAAGTCCAAGCTGATGGTGGTGGTGAAGATGGACGCGTCCATCCAGCCGGGGCCTTTCCGGGCCGTGCTGAAGTACCTGTACACGGGCGAGCTGGACGAGAACGAGCGGGACCTGATGCACATCGCTCACATCGCCGAGCTGCTGGAGGTGTTCGACCTGCGCATGATGGTGGCCAACATCCTCAACAACGAGGCGTTCATGAACCAGGAGATCACCAAAGCCTTCCACGTCCGGAGGACCAACCGGGTGAAGGAATGCCTGGCCAAGGGGACTTTCTCGGGTATGGCCCCAGGAGCAGCAGCCTGGTCCTTTTTGGGGGCTCACAGGGTGGGTGGGGGCTCGGAGCTCCTGGCTTTGCTCCGTGTGTGAGGGGGTGGCTGTGCCTCCCCCAGGGTTTTTGGTCACACTTTGGTGTGTGGGGATTTTTATCGCCTTTTTTTTCCCCCTGAGAAAGTGAGTGTGGAGCCCTTCCCCAGGGTTTCCTGCTCCCCAGTTGGTCCAGCAGCTCTGTTTATTTATGGAAGAGCCGCAAAGGCGACTTCCTCCTCTCCCAGCCCAGATTTCACAGGGTCATCCTGATTTATGAGGAGCAAGTGCCCTTAGTACGATTTCTCCAGCTTTCCAGTGAGCACCACGAGCCACCAGCACGAGGTGACATCCCAGGGGGACGTGAATGTCCCAGCCTCCCTCCGGCCGGATTTGTTTCATGGAGATGGATCCTAATATGGTCAGGCTGTCCCTGTAGGGACAGACGTGTGGTGGCCCTTGCACACCCCTGGGAGAAGCTGTGGAGAGCGAGGCAGGAGATCCCCAAGCCTCCTTCCCTGCTCTCCAAGGACTCCAGTTGAGGTGTGACATCTCCTTCCCAGCAAATGTGGCAAATGTGCTGTGGGGTGACCTGGGAACACGCCTTGGAATAGGCAGAGCACTGCTGGGGCTCGTCCCCGAGCTCCTCTGAGCTGGCAGGGAATGCTGGATAAAAATGAGCAATATTTTAGGGAATGCTGGATAAAAACGAGTGATATTGTAGGGAATGCTGGATAAAAATGAGCGATATTTTAGGGAAAATTTTCTAGGGAATGCTGGATAAAAATGAGCGATATTTTAGGGAAAATTTTCTAGGGAATGCTGGATAAAAATGAGCGATATTTTAGGGAAAATTTTCTAGGGAATGCTGGATAAAAATGAGCGATATTTTAGGGAAAATTTGTAGGGAATGCTGGACAAAAATGAGCGACATTTTAGGGAATGCTGGATAAAAATGAGTGATATTTTAAGGAAAAAAGCAGGATATGGCAGGCTCTGTGCCCTTCCTCTGCTTTCCTCGGGTGAGGTGTTTTGTGGCTGAGCCCCAGGTCCCAGCAGTGCCCCTGTGCTTGTCCCCAGATGTCACCTTCGTGCTGGATGACGGTGCTATCAGTGCCCACAAGCCCCTGCTCATCTCCAGCTGCGACTGGATGGCCGCGATGTTCGGCGGCCCCTTCGTGGAGAGCTCCACCAACGAGGTGAGGAGAGCGCCCTGGGAGGGTGGCACGGCTGGGGACACGGCCGGGAGGTGACAATGTGTGCGTCTGGCAGGTGGCACTCCCTCACACCAGCAAGAGCTGCATGCGGGCGGTGCTGGAGTACCTGTACACGGGGCAGTTCAGCTCCAGCCCCGACCTGGACGACATGAAGCTCATCATCCTCGCCAACCGCCTCTGCCTGCCGCACCTGGTGGCTCTCACAGGTGAGTCTGGGTGGCTGCAGCACGGCAGGGTGGCTGTCACCCCGTGCCAGCCCCCGCTGAGGCCGCGTGTCCCCCCCTGTGCAGAGCAGTACACGGTCACCGGCCTGATGGAGGCGGCGCAGATGATGGTGGACATCGATGGGGACGTGCTCGTGTTCCTGGAGCTGGCTCAGGTAGGGCAGGAGCCTGTGCTGCAGGGCTGGGGGTGCTCAGGGTGGCACAGAGAGGGGTCTGGCAGGGCTGGGGGTGACACACAGGGAGATATTCTAAGGAAATGTTTGGGAGAATATTAACCTTCATGGACCAAAGTTATGCTGCCAGCCACTCCAAAGATCTAACATGGAGGAGATCAATGAGTGTTCAGGAAGGCTCTCTGTTTAGTTTGTCTGCATGGATGTGGCTGGGGGAAATACAAGAAAATGTAGCTGATGAAACTGTAACTTTATGCAATCCTGTAGAGAGCCTCACCATATTCCCAGACTCCAAATCCCAATGAAATAACCCTGAAAGGCAGGAATCAACCATTGAATACTAATGGCTTACTCCTCATGAAGCGCTTTTTCTCTGGTTTTTTGACTTTTCGCTCTGGAAAAGAGCTTTGGGGGTGCTCCAGGTGACACAGAGGGGTCTGGCAGGGCAGGAGGTGACACAGAGAGGGGTCTGGCAGCTCCAGGAGCTGGACAGCCAGCTCTGGCCTTGGATGTGCATGGAGCAATGAGGTGAAGCCCTGGTGCTGGCCGTTCCTGGTGGCCCTGAGCTGGTGTCCCGTCCCTCCCCAGC
>NW_005054704.1:142753-187421 GCF_000277835.1 Geospiza fortis | reverse complement strand
CATTTTAATTGAGTGGTATAACTGCTAGAGTAAGTGATTAACTCTAAATTTTTAGAAAGGAGACCTGTTCAGTGGGAATTCTTTGTGTTTCAGGGTAAAGGTTGAAAATTTCTTTAAAAATGCAGACTGAAATAAAAGTTATAATTTTTTTTGTTTGAAGTTGATTTCTGCTTTGAATGGAAATGTCACAACTGTTCTCTTAAAAACTCTCTGAAAACTGTCTCACTCATGTTTTGAGGTGGTTTTCTCAGTCCTTGGTGTTTCATTTCAGAAAAATTAGCAGGTTTATGGTTATAGTGACACTATTTTAATCCTATCTAAAATTATCAGAAGTATTTCAAAAATCCTTGTTGTCTTAAAACACTTACAAACTGATTATTTGAGACACATTTCCCAGATCTGGCTTGAGGCTTAGCTGTTTGCATTCAGGTGATTGTTGGCACTGTGACCAACTTGAAGTTGGAAATATTTTTTTTTAATGGAAACAAATAAATCCATATTCATAAGGAATAGAGAAACCATTCCAACGTTCATTTGGTTTAAGAGATGGAAAGAAACAGGCTGTGCAGTTACTGAAAAGAGCTGTTTATTCATAAAGTTATGATCCTGGGAGATCACTGAAGCCCATATAGAATTTATCCATCTCTAGTGTGGGATTTATCTATTTCTTGCGATTGAGTTTTACTTTATTTTTACAGAATCTGTTACATACCTGTCACGTTAATTCGACTAGAAAGCATTCTTTATGACAATTCATATAATATCATAAAGGCAGCCAGTCATGTTTGTAACCAAATCATTGCATGTCTTTATGCTGAAATTGAATTGGAAAGTAAAAAGAGAGTGCAAGAAGATTAAGCTCAGTATAAAACACATTTTAAGAGTGCAGATTTTAGTTTGCCATTCCTCTTGCAATCAAAAAATTCTTAAGATGTGAACTTGCTTAATTAGACATATCTACAGAAATAAATATTTTGTCTAGTGTTGACAAAAGTCATCACATGAACCACAACAAAGTACCCAGAACTGATGAAAAAATGTAACTTTTATTGGTCAGTTCTCACAGGGCAAGATGGATTTTTACATTTATTCAGTGACTCCAACCGTGTTAATTCTTTGTTGGTCCACATTTACTGTTGACCAAAGTGGACTCATGGCTGTTGACATGTATAACAAGATGTGAAGTTTTTATCTAACTAGGTTTATTCTTTTTCTAAGCAATTGGATGGACCCCTGCAAGTTGTGTGCCATTGGAAATGACCTAAGGTTTGAAACATGATCTTTACTTGTTGTCCTTGTGAACTGCAGGCTACACAAATGAGACAGAATGATCCCTTATGTCTCAATTTGGTCATTTAGGTTTTGGTTGTTTTGGGTTTTTTTTTAAGCTTTCTCAGCCACTGCTTGGAAGGAATCCAGTCTGTGTGATTGGTGTCTGAAGGCTATCTCTTGATAATAAATATGATTAGGTCTTATTTGTGCCTCTTATTTGTTTTGTTTCTGTCATTTACAATTGTTTTTATCAATCTGTACATTGCTCAAACAGCACCAGGTGTCAGTTCAAGCATTTTTACTTGGGCATATCCGTGTCATCTGATCTCCTAGGGCAGGGACCACAAAAGGGTTTACAACATTTCTGTGAAGGGGGTGTTTTGGGCTTGCAATCTCTGCAGCTACTTTAAATAAGTTATTTGACTTTTTTGTGTCCTCACAACGTGCTGGAGTTGAATTGCCTGGAGTTACACACACCTGGTGCTGCTGGGCAACCTTATCACAGTTTCTGGATGGCTCTCTCCCTCTGTACAGCAGTTATAATGAATACTGTGTAGTGAAGCATCCCTCTACTGATTTGTTTTTATTAATATGGCCTAGAACAGTGACAGTCAATATCATTAAATATTTTTATCCTTCTTGGATAAAAGTAGCAGAGTGGATATTAATTGAACAAATAAAAAGGCTTTATGAAACATTGTTATATAGATATCTGTGTACTTATTGGGCAGGCATTGAATCAGCTCACCTGTGATATACCACACAACCCTTGCAGCAACTGCTATGCTGGTGTGGAAAAAAAAGTCATATGCAAGTTATTTCTCTCAGGTTTGTTTCTCAAACCTCTCATTTACCATCTCAAAAATATATTTCTTGTGAAGCTTAAATTATGTTACTAGCTTTTTCATTATCATTTTTCACTAACTTAAGAAAGCTTCTTCATGCAACAGACTTCAGTGAAGATGCTTGCATAAGAATTATAGGAGCAAAAAAAGTGGGTTTAGAAACTTTCTTACTAGAAAAAAATTTGCTGTGTTTGGGTTTTTTTCTCTTTTTTTTTTTTTCCTCTCCAAGGAATTATTTTGTTGTAGTACCACTGGAAGTTCCTTGAAGTTTTTTCTGGAAAGAATAATTCCATCATGATCATTTCCATATGTCTTGTAAAAAGAAATAGCTGTCTGTACTCAATTTGTTTCAACAATGTGCATTTAAATATTCATTATATATTTAGAGTGGACACAGGTATGAAGTGTGTCTTTATGCCTTGTAAATAAATGCTTTTCCTGTTTTCTGGTCAATTCCCTGCTCTAAGCCTATCTGAGACATCAATCTGTTGAAATCTTAGCTGACACGTTTTCTTTTCTGACTTTTTATAACATTTCATTGGTCTGGGTCTTGAATTATAACACATTCCTCAGTCTGATTTATTTTGTTATTTTATTTTTTAAACTGTGTCATCACCACAGTCTGCTAATATGTATAAAACAAAAAAGAAAGGAACCTAGGGCTTTTTTCCAACCTGTCTTCCAAAACTGGCAACACCAGGCAGGAGACTGGCATTGGTACGTACTGTTCTCCAAATATTCTCCAGGGTATGGCCGGTGTGAGGAGCCCCTGGTCTGTGTAAAAATAATCCAACCAGCTACTTTGACAGATTTCCTTAGGGAATCTGAGGACATAGAGAAATTTTGTCTAAATTCTGCTACACTCTGACCATCTGGGTGTGGGATGGTCCTGTTGGAGCCAGGGTTACACTGGTTGCTTGCTGTGAAGACTCAAATGTCTCATTGTCATGCAGTGAGACACAGCTCACGTTTCCTGTGGCCTTTTTTGGAGAAGAGAATGTTTCTGTTCTGAAAAAGGCACTGGATTTTCCTTCAAGTGTTTCTGAAGGAGGAGGACAAAGGCATTACACTGCCATGTAGGCTGATTTCCCAAGCCCACGCCTATCTGGCAGTAAATACTTGGACAGGAGTAAGATGATGTTGTGAAATTAAATCTTTATACCTCAACAGATGGTAATAAGCAGCCTAAATATGAGGTGAGTGCATCAGATGTTTGACTTTACTCTGAGAAGAAGATTTATGCAGTTATATTCTACCTGAAAAGGAAATACCTAAATACCTTTCCTAATCTAGATCTGTGCCACATTAACTTTCAAAGGCCGACAAGATCTTTGTTGCACTCTGATGTAGATTATTTGTTCTCCTGAGCAGGAGGCATGTAAAAAGTAACAAAAGGGAATAGGCTCCTATTGAATTTACCAGACAAGTTGATAAATTTTATGTGAAAAGGGAGGTTGGAAGTATAAATATGTTCTACATCCTTTCCATGACAGGCTATGGAATATTTATTAAAAATGGAGTCATAAAGCAGGAATAATCTTCTCCATGACCTCACTGTGACAAACTGGCTTTCTAATTCTTGCTGAGTGCTGATTATTATTGGGCTAACACTCTGAGCTGAAGATGAAGCATGTGCTAAGTTGCAAGAATTCTTACAAATAGGCTGAGCTAATTCCAGAAGGGCAATTTTAAATACACATTCATTCTTTTACTTGTTGGAGTATTTTTTCTTAAGCACATGAGTAGATCCACACATGCTGAAAACTTTGAGGCAAACATTATAAATGCACTTGCTCATTTATGCATTGTGCAGTGCCTGGTCCAGGGAAGCAGTGGGATTACTGGGATTGGTCACAGGCTAGGAAAGGTACTTTCATTAAACACCTTTTCGAGGTGATAACACTTATAAACTTGCTTCAGTTTTTATTAACTCAGAGAAGATGCTGCTGGTGAAGGCAGCTCACAAATACACTATAATATGAAGGAATTAAAGGGTTCCTTGATGAGTTTTATCACCTGCAGGAAGCATTTGAACTGTGTTTATGGAGACTTTTCTCATGGAAGGAGACAAGGATCCTGCTTCTCATAGCAGTGCAGTTGCTGTGTGTACATCTATAGTGCTTTCAGAGGCTTGGGGAGAGCTAGAGTGATCTCACAGGCAGAAAGATAAAGTCATTAATTGAAGAATTTTGCCATCCTTCATGCAAGGTTTCCCCTGTGGATCATCCTGATTATTCCACCATGACCTGAATTAAGCCAAAGGTACTTCTGGTGTGTATTTACCCTTCAGAAAAGAGTCCCCAGAAGTGTCTGCCTGCAACCAGAGCATCTCCTCTCCAGACCAGAACCAAAGCCAGCCCTCCTGGCGTGCCTGGCACAGACTCTGCTCTTCTGGGGTTTCCACTGACACATTTTAATCCAGCAGGCAGCTCATGCCACTCAGATCTACCAGAACAATTGTCTCGTGGCTCCACACCTGCCTCATGTCCCGTGATGTGCTTTTCCAGCCCCACCTTTCCCCAGTTCCTCTTACACAGCAACGAGCTCTAGCCACAGCACCTCAATAAGGTCTTTGTTCCCATGTTTTCAGGGCCTGCTAGTGTCAGCCTTTTGCAGCTCTGTTCCACAGCCCTCCTGATGTGCAATTATAGCAACAAGGGGAAAAAAGGTAAAAACTTTACAGGTAACTGCTACTGAGCAGCAAGGATAGCACACTTCTGAGGGTGGTTGTTTTTAGCATTTCTTCTGATAGTGTCTAAAAAATGTATAAAGGAAGGATTTATCATTCCTTTTGTAATAACCTAAAAACTGTCACTTGCTTTCAAAGATTTTGCATGTGACATAGGACTTTCTCCAGAAGTTATTCTACATCTCCCCATGAGGTTGGTTTCTGTGATACAACAATTCACTGCTGAAATTAGGACCACTGGGGGAGGTCACTGGAGGGAATTGTCTCACAGAGACTGTAAAACATCAATGGAACGAGCAAATGAGCTGTGGGAAGTCTTTCTGCTGCTATGAAATTTCACAGACAGCTTGAATTTGAATCTCTTAAATCTGTGAAAATGGAGACAGAGGTTGGCCTTTTTTTTAACCTCACCAAAATATGAGACTTTCTTCAAAACTAGGTAGGCTCAGCATTGAGCAACACTGACAGAGAGAAATGCCATCTGCAGGCTCAGTAATGGGGTTCATTGGCTCTGTCCTCTGAGCACTGCATTTTTATCAATGCAAGCACACCACTCATGCAGGCAGTGGGAGGAAACAGCAGCTCTATCTGAGCTTCTCAGGTGGGTCATCTTTCCTCCTGTTTACAAAAACTGTGACAGCTTCATGTCTCAGAGGTTATTTTCATGAAAATGGAACAAATCAGTTTTTTTCTAGCAAGTCATCCAGCAAATGTAAGGGTTTGTTTCTTGTGTTTTTGATATGGCTTTGCCCCTCAGGCATGTCCTGCTTGCAGATCACCTCTTCCCAGCAAATGCTGTATTGGTGTGGTTGGTGCAGCTCAACTGAATTTGTCAAAAAACTCAGGCAAACCCTAATTATATTTGTGTTCTTGTGTATCTCGTGTTCACAGGACAACACAAAAAAAAAAACAACCAGCCATATGCTTTCCTGCTACCAAAGGTTACTCTGCCACAGGCTGTCAGTATGTCAGATTTGACAAAAATTAAAGCATGGTAAAAGAATTGTCAGTAAATGTTTAATTTTGTAGGCTTGGGAGTGTTCTGTCAATGTGCAATGTGATTTCCATAAAATGGCTTCACTCTGACATCAGAGGTGAACTTCTAGTATTTCCATGCTTCAAGTTCCCAGCAGCTTCAGTTGAATTCCCATGTTCTTGCTTGCCCTTAAAATTAAAGAATAAAACTGCAGTTAGTTCATCAGGATTAGAAACAATAATATAATCCAAACTCAGGGTTATGAAAGGTCAGTGAAGACTTATGAAGGAATGTTCTGTAGTTAAAATCTGGGAAGCAATAAAATCCACCAAACTGTCCTATGCAAGAGAATTCATGGCTGTAGTTTTGCCAGTCTGCTCAGGGTATTTTCTAGAGGCTTTGGGGGATACCAAATTTCACTTTACAGGGATTGTTCACAGGAGATGATGGAACATTTCTTTATAAATTAGAGGACCCTGGAGAGATATGTTTGCTCTGAAACATTAAAGGTTAAACCCATAATCACAAAGATATTCAATCAAGTCCTGCCTTATTTTCAAACCACAGAAAAATGGATGCAGCTTAATGGTTATTCATATGAGAAGTCTGCTATTTTTCCAAGGGTACACAAAGCTGATTGACTTTCATTTCCTTGGATCCTTTCCCTCCCTGACAAGATCTTTCACTTCGTACAGAGGAGCAACGGTATTGAACAAATTGTCAAATTAACAGAAGCCCTAGAACAAAACTGCAGCTATGCCTGAACCTATCATCACCATTGTTTCCACAAGCTTCAATTCTGCAAAGTCTTACAAATTGTCTTACGTTCTTGTAATTCTGTAATGTGTTATGGCCAGTAAGAGGCACTCCATGAGGTGATTCTGGTGACAAGGTTGTGTGAGAACTGAAGATCATGGAGGAAGAAAAACAACAAGCTCTGAATCAGGCTTCACAGAGAGATGTTCCACCGGAGCAGGTGTCTGTCAGGAACAGGGCTCCCACACTCTCAGAGACCTCTAGATACATATTGGGAGCACACAGACACACTACTCCAGGGGTTAGGTACTTGGGAAGACTTTTCTAGGAAATCATCACTGAAAAAATTTTAAATACACAGTGTAGAAATTAGTGTCATACATACCTGAGAGAAAAACGTATTTGCTCATTTAACATAGAGGAAATATATTTTATACATCCCCAAGAAGCAATATCTTCTTCGTGGTCTGACTGGCATGAATTTTACTCATGCTTCAGGTGAATAGCATCAAGAATGATCTGTGCAGACAGGAATCTCAGTGCAGCCATGGCTTCAGAGCCAGAGGAACTGCTGCAGGTCTGAGAACTTTGATAGCTGTGATCACTTGTATGACACTGCCTAAATACAACAGCACTGAGCAGCTCTGCCTCTTTGGAAAAATTTAATACAACTCTTAATCTAATGTCATTGCTTTTCTCATAAAGAAAGAGAAAGTCTTGTGAATTTTGCTAATAAGTTCTGTGTGGATATGTGTACTGAACAGGAGGAATCGTGAAGGCTGTGGAGACTGTCCATTTAAAGAACCTTGTATGTATTTTAAAAATAGGTGGATGCATATTGCTGGATAAAATTCCTTGCTGTATTAAAAACAAGACAAAAAATAAGCAAAAAAACCCAGTGTGGGGGAAGAGAACTCCCAGCACCGAGCTGGAAACCTCAGAGGCTGCGGAAGTGACTGGCAGAAGTTCAGGCCCAAATGTCACAGGCAGCACCTGCAAGTGCTGAACTCCAGCAGCAGGGAAGTGCTGGGAAGCAGTGGCCATTTGGGGGACACTTGTGGGTGACCTCAGTTGGAGGAGAAGGATGACACTGCAGTGGAGACATTTCAGAAGGTATATGGGCTGTAAGTCTGTCCAACAACTGGAGCTTAATATTGTAAGTTACAATTTTCCAGATTCCCTGATCTGGCATTTAGAAACCAACCAACAAACAAAACACAAAACCCATTCAAAAGTCATTGCAAGATCTAGAATGACCCCTTGAGATGTCACATAAAACACTGCAGTGAACACAAGCCATTCAGGGCCAGATTGAGGCTTGTGACACTTAATGATGTTTAAACCCATAGCACACACATAAAAAATATTAAATCAAGAGCCCAGGCTTAAAAATGCTCAGGGTCAAGAAAGGAGAAATTCCACAAGAAGAATTGCAGGACTTTGCTAACTATGAAAACCAATATATGTTATGCTGAAGTGGATTAAATAATTCTAGTATTTGTAAAAAAACTCCTTAGAGCAAACTGGGTGTCCACATAATTTCAATTCTCAAGGAGTAATTTACTGTAAACTATTAATATCTATGGCTAGGAACTGGGGAGGTGGAGGACTGTGCTTCAGAGATGCCCCACTTCTTTGGTGCCAACACCTTAAATATCTGAGCTGTAAGTGAGACACTGCAAAGTGCCTGTCTCTTGTCTGGGCACTGTCACAGGACACCATGGCAGCAAATCCCTCCCTGGGTACAGAAGAGAGGAAGAAGGAGGTTTGAGGAGGCAGCAGCCTGAATTTGTCAGGATCTCTGCAGCTGGGGTGGACCCACCTTCCGCCTGGGAATGCCCTCGGGCTCTGCTGAGCTGCCATCAGGATTTAGCCCCTC
Organism: Geospiza fortis; assembly: GCF_000277835.1. Classification (NCBI taxonomy): domain Eukaryota; kingdom Metazoa; phylum Chordata; class Aves; order Passeriformes; family Thraupidae; genus Geospiza; species Geospiza fortis. The sequence goes on along the minus strand of NW_005054704.1, from coordinate 179,004 downwards.
TTGCCCTCCAAGGAAGGCAGAGAGTTCTGAGTTCACATTCCACTTGCTGGGCTGAGAGCAGACCTGCTGCTGGCTGTGGGAGTTACGATAAAGGGGCTGTAACTCTCCTCTGGAATGAATAAATAAGTACTGTTTCTGCTCCTCCACAGATTTGGTGTGGAACCTCTGTGCATATGTGCAGCTCCTACACAGAATCACACCATATGTGCAGAGCAGCTCTCTGGGGTATGGAAAGTAAGAAATCAGTAAATGGTCACAGCCCCACATGCCTGGGGCATTCAGAACCAGAGCTCTGAGGGCTGGAGGACAGCAAATTCTTAAGGAAGAGGGAGAAACTGGGGCACAGGAGCAGCAAGCAGTGTGAAAGGGAATGGAGGGGAGCACAGCATGGCACCTCAGTGTGACTGAGTGTTTTTTGAGAGCTGAGCCATGTGAGCTGAGGAAGATTTTGAGCGAGACCTAATTAAAATCATCTGGCCCTCATGAGAGAGGTTTCTTTTCCTTGCAATTATTTTTTGTGTGTGTCAAGGATATTTAATTAGGCATGTAGAGCTGATGTTTCTAAGAGGAATTCAAAACACATTCATAGCTATTTTTAATATGTTATTACATTGTTAGGCTTGGGGATTACAAACACTTCAAGTCCATAAGAACAAAGAAACTGTATGGCCAAGTCTGCAGCAGTGAATCAGGACTGGCATGATCTGCAGCCCAGGCTGTTCTCTGTTTTGGTAGACTTTTGGGAGGCAATGAATATCTAAGCAGAAATTCTACAGCATCCCAAACAGAGTATCATCATCAGGGTTTGTCTCTTCTGTGACCTACTCCCTCCCTTGTACCCAATCTATGGCATCCTGAAACTGGATGGAACTTTGGAGAGCCACATTTTTGACAAGGTTTTCCACTAGTATCTTAATTTTTTTGTTTCAGATTATTTTTTTGAAATTTTCCTTTCAGTGATCCCATTTATAACTAGAGACCATCTGGGAACTTCATAGCAAAAGGCAATTTAGCGAGCAGTGGTTAATAGGTAACCACTGGACTGATGAGGTGCTGGCTCTGGCTGCTTCATTATAATTCCACACATTCTGTGTCCTTCTAGCACAGGGATACATTTGCATGTTGTGGCTCTGTGAATGCCCAGAGCACGAGACAGTAAGTGTGTAGCTTTTTCAGACATCTCCCTGGGGTAATTTTCCAAAAGCAAACTCCAAAAATCATACCTGAATGTTTTTTCTATAGATCCTTATGATTGATGGCTCCCTCCACCCCTTTTTTTTTTTTCACAGAACTGGAATTCAGCACACAGAGTGAGCAAATACAAGTGCTGGTTTGGAGGTGAACTGGGTTCACAGGTTCTCTTTTCTTTCTTGAAAGACTTCCTGCTAATTTTACACCAACAGACAAATTTGGCTTAACAGAAGTGGCCCAACACACACCAACAATGAAGCAGGCTCTCTGTGCCAATCCCCAGGGACACTGCTGGTGTCACCATCCCTGGAGGGGTTAAAAAAATTGTGGGTACAGCACTTGATGACATGGTTTAATGGTGAACATGGTGGTGGTGCTGAGCTGACAGAAGGATTTGGTGTTCTTAGAGGTCTTTTCCAACATTAATGATTCTATGAATTGCTCTATCCCTCCAGACTTTGCCCCTTTTTTTTATATTGCATGATGTCCATCATGTGCTGTTTTTAGTCAATAGAAATGTTTTGATTTACCATTGGGTATATTAGAATAAGGTGAGGTGTGTGTGTATATATATATATACACACACACACCCCCACATGTCTATAAATAAAACCATACACATATACGCGTTCCCAACAAAATTCTGAAATTCACTTAAACATTAGGCATGTTTTTCAGTGCTTGAACTCTCCCCTGTGGCATTCACATTCTCTGAACAGAGAGAGACATAATTCTTTCTCTCAGGATTTTTCCTGATGAAGTACAGAAGGGAAAACAATTTTTATCTCTGCTTGCTCCTGGTGTTTTGCACCACTGGAATGTGTTGGGAAGGTTGTTTACCTGAAATCAGTTCTTAATTGGATTCTGGTGGACATTGTTTATGTTAATTAGCCGGTCAGGTCCAAGCTGTGTCGACTGTCTGGTCTGCAGACAGTCATAAGTTCTTCAGTTAGTTAGAAGTTAGTAAATAAGTATGATTATAGTATAGTATAGTATAGTATAGTATAGTATAGTATAGCACAGTACCTCTCTTTAATGTAATATAGTATTATTGTAACAAAGTATAGTTCTCATAAAGTGAGTGCTCAGCATTCCATCAGCCTTGGAGTCAGATGCTTCATCATTCCCGTGGTGGGGGTGCCCTTCAATTTCAATACTCGCCCCAGCATTACCTTCAAGAATGACAGAGGGATGATAAATCTTGTCTCACAGCTCAGTAACTGGAGCACCCTTCTGCTCTGCTACTGCCCTGACTGAGGCAAAGCCCCTCTGCCCTCATGGCACAGTTTTGGCAGTGTTTTAGCACTGTATTTGTAAAGTAACTCCAGCCTCTGTGAGAATTCACGGCATATCCTTGGAACTGTTAGTTTCTCGCTAAACTCACTAGGTGGCTGTCTAAGAACACACATGGCCTGTGCCCTGCTCTGTTCTTGCTGCATTTCCCGCTGGGGCACTGGAGAGCACCCTCTCCCCAGCCACGGCAGGCACCGGCTGCCACTGCCAGGGCAGGGCTCAGGGGACCCAGCCCCACACGCCCTGGGCCCCAGATCCCTTGGATTAAACCAGTTTTGTTCTCCAAGGCAGAATTATGTATTTATATCAACCAAATTCAAGCCTTGCTTGAATGAGTTCCTCACAATTTTTCGAATTCTATGAGGTATTTCTAGGAGTTAGGTAAAAATAGGGAATAAGGTGCATAATGAAGACTGCTTTTTTCTTCCAGTAAACTAGGGCAGTGAGGGAAATCAGCTTCCAGAATCTGGAAATTCTGGTTTGCATGTGAGGGGACAACTGAGAAAAGATCTGCGCTGTTCACTGAAGATTCTTCATGTTCAAGCCCTTGTTGGCCGATGTGGCTTGAGTCTGTCCTGTGCACTGATGCTGTGTGGTTATGAATCCTTTAACCTAAGGGAAATTATTTCTGATTAAGATGAAAATTGGACCCCAAGGCTCAGGCTGAGCTGAACTTTGGGAATGCATTTCAGTTTTCCAATGCTTTTCATTGGAAACCCTGACTTGTGAAGGAAAGTATGCACGGATCTATCTCCAGTCCATGTGTCATCCTATTGTCTTCAGTTCCACAGAATATAGAGCAGGGAATTAGACCACACAGCAACGAATGCATCTCTCCAGAGCACCTCTGGATCTGACTTGCATGGTTTGGGCTCCTCTGGACTACCCCAGGAAGAGGAGGCAGGGAATTGGCAGTGTCTTTTTCTCTTTGCCTTACTGGGATTGCAGCAAAGCTGAATTGGCACATGGGAATGATCTTAATTGCTTATGCATGGAGAAATGAGGGAGAGGATGGGAGAAAAGAAAGGAATAAAAATGTTATCTGTACTTAATCAGTTTTTTCCCATCTCTGTGTTTTTAACAGGATACTTGTGTTCCATGAAACAATAATTCTTCTTTTAGTTCAGCCTTGTTGAAAAACCCAGATTTACCTGACACTTGAACAGTTTTCAGTTGGAAACGGTGACATGAGATACTTAGTTTGAGGGCTGGGTCAACTCCATATCGTCCAGAAAATCTCAGACTGTGAAATAGTTTGTTTCCTGTCATCAGGACACCAAATGCTGATGTACAACTCTCCAGTGCCTTCTGGGAGTTGTAATTCGCTTGTTCTCTGCCCAGCTCTGGTATTTTTTGGCACCTTGCAGCTGCACAATACCTTTTTCACGTGGAGATAAATGCATAGTTTTAAGCCCTCATTTGCCATAAATCTTAATTTGCGTATTTCAAATTTAGCTGAAATAATAACAAATTGCCAAAATGTTTTTGCCTGGCCGTCAGGCAAGTTTGAAAGTTAAATTCTTGGCTCAGAGTCGGCCGGATTAATATGAAACGCTAAAACATGATACTGGAGCTGATCAAACCATGCAACCTACACCTGAGGGGAATTTTTCTCATGGAATTCATAAAAAGGTCCTTATTTTCTCTTGATTAGATCTGATGGTTAAGGTTGAAATAGAAAGCAGCAACTTTTACGTGGACAGCAGTGGGAGCTTTACTGTTCCAAAGCCATAACTTTTAATCAGTGCAGTTCCCTGTCAAAGTGGATTATCCCAGGACACTTCACAACCCACTCTGCTCTCACCCCCCAATGGCTTCACGGGGGAGCTCTGGAACAGGAGGAGGGAAACAGTGAAAAAGGGAATGTAATTGTCCGAGAGAGACAGAGCTATGTGCCAAAATGTCTGAAGGTCTCTGGACGGTATGATTCTCACATTATTGGTACTTTATTTTTTAATCAACTGCTGTTTTTAAAAAGGCAAATCCACTGTTTGCCTTCCTCTTCTATGTTGTTAGTGTGCTGCAGTAAATCAGTTTGAAACCTGAGGTGTAAACTCTCCTTTCAAAGAGTCCTTTGGTAGTGGAGGATGCTGGCTGGGGTCCATGCAGTAGGCATGAGGTTCAGAAGGTTAATGAGAAGTTCAGGGAGGAGCGTCTACAAAAGCCAGCACCGAGAACAACCCAGTTCTTGTGGGGCAAAGTGGGATTGTGCAATCTAGGAAGCTGGGGAATTACTCCAGTCTGGCTGTTTCCTGATAAGAAGACATAGCACATAAAGAATAGTTTGGGTGTTTTTTCCACCTTAATTTTGTTCCTTACATAAAACAAGATCTAGATAAGCAGTCTGTAATATATCTTGTATATATATGTATGTGGATGAATTTGAATAGCAGTTTCTAAAACTGGCCTGATTAGAGGAATCTCTGAACTAAAAGAAGAGTTTTAGTCTCCCTCTAAGTCACAATCTCTCAGTAGATCAGGGCTGCCAGCAGGACGATGACACATTAACACCAGGACCCGCAGCACTTGCCCTTATACAGACATGAGGTGTGAGTTGTTCCTGTCCTAAATAAAATGAACCATTTAACCAAAGGGGATACTGGATATGGTGATCTAGAGAGAGGTGGTCAAATGCTGAAGGTGATCACTGGTTTTAGTAAGTCCAGTCTCTGACCACAGCAGGCTGCTATGTCACAGGTGTAGAATAAAAAGAATAAATCCAAATAGGATCCACTCTTCCAGTTCTCCTTTCCCTTCCTCAGCACAAGTGAAGAACTTGTAAAAACACCATCTGCCACCTTACAGGAGAGTCAATGCAGCAGGTCAAAGATTCCAATTCACAGGAGAGTCTAGAAGAGGTTAAAACGTGCACCAATACCCAGAATGTCTCTGGGATGACCCTACTGAGGCTTTCCAGTACCTGAAGGGCTCCAAGAGAGCTGGAAGGAGACTTTGGGCAAGAGCCTGGAGTGACAGGACATAGGGCAATGGCTGCCCACTGACCAAAGGCAGGGATAGCTGTTCTATGAACTCCTGTATCCTCTGATGGAGGTTTTTCCCTGGTGCTCTCACCCAACCTGCACTGAAGCATGAAGGCACAGGTGCTTTAGCTCTGCCTCACTGTTCATACCACTACCTTACTATTACCTTACTCTGCCTTACTCTTTAGTAGCAAGGCTGGTGAAGCTGGGCAGGATTCTCAACAGTGTGCAAGTTCTAGGGTAGAGTCACTGTGCTAAGGAGCAAATGGAACAGCTGATGAGTGGGACAGATGTGCAGCATGTCTTACAGAGCTCAGTGCTTGTACCAGCCTGTGGGAGCTGCACTGCTCTGCTCCCCAGTCCATGTGCCAAATGTCACACAGCTCTGCTGGAGATAGAGATCAGCAGGCTAATCCTGACACTTGATTTTACCTGAACAGTAACCTTATACCAAGCTCGGCATTTTCATTAAAAGTCCCATTGCAACTGAGAAATGACAAAATAAAAAATCAGCATTAGATGTTAAGTGGCCACAGGACACGAGGCCAGCTCAGGTTTGTGTGACATGGTCACTTACACCCCCTGACAGCCTCACTCAATAGCTGGATGCTTTTCAAACAAGATGTTCCAGTTTGTTTATACACAATTTTGGGTTTGCAACTAGTAGTTTGGAAGTGGACACCAAACCCTTCCAAGTAAAGTTGTGGGAAATTATACAGTTTGATGAAGTATGTCCTATATTTAATGGGAGAGAGCTGTGTTTACAGCTTGTTACTGTCTGTGTTGGTTGATTTTTTCTCATACACCAGCAAAGCCCAGGCTCATGGAAGTTCTGGGCAACTTGGCATCTGCAGTTTATTTTTACAAAACCTGCGCTGATGAGCTTTCTGCTGACAGGCAATATCTCTCTAAGAGTAAAATGTCATGATCCACTTAAAATATCAATGGAGAGAGCTGTACAGTTAAGGTCTTTGACAGTGAAAATTTCTTTAATAGGTATCCTGGCTCTTTTCGACTAATCTAAACAGAGACAGTAGAGTGACATAGATGGTCGTCAGTGTCAGTAGAGGACCATTATTTCCATGGAAGCAGAGCGTTGGTAGGGCCTTCCTGCTTTGAATTTCTTCAGTTTGTGCTATCAGACAGACAAAATTCAGATGTGATGATTTGAGAAGGTCCCAAAACCTAAAATTCTTGTGTGTGCTTTCCTCAAAAGTCTCTTTGGTATTCACAGGTAAGAGCTTTAGAAGTAAATATTTCCCATAAAAATCCATTTATAGTCCTCTTTAATGGGCTTTTTTTTTTTTGTCAGGTTTGCAATGTTATTATGAAAGGATTAGTGAACATTATCACAACAGAACATAATGAATTAATGTTTGGCAGCCCAAGGGATACTAAAGATCTGTCATTTTTTGCAGTAGGCACACAGCAGTGTTGAGGATGACATGTATAGCTTGATTTAATGCTTACAAAGCCTGGAAGTTAGAACTTAGCTGAAGGTTCCTGCCTCCATTGGCAGAATCCAGAAATTATAAAACAGGTTCTGTTCATGACTGAGTAATTCTTATTATTGAATGGAAAGTACATAAAATATTCAGTAGCTTGAAGCATAGGCCCCATAATAGATGTTTTTCTTCAGGGAACATAAGGAATAATGCATTTGATGTTACTACGTATTGTGAATTGAGAAATTCATATTTTGTCCCTAGCTCAGCCCAGCTGGCAGATGTTTGCTCCCCTTCCCTTAGCCCTGCCTGGTGTGTGCTGGCTGCTGGAAGGCCAGAGTGTGTTTCTGATTCCCTGTGCTCCAGGCAGGGGCTGTGGCTTCCCCACGGCACTGTCAGGCAGACGCTGTCAATAACCTTTGCAGGGCTGAGGCTCAGCTTGGTCCCAGTGCCCCTCTGCCACAGACTGTCCTCGTGGGAAGGGGAAGGGCTGCAGAGTGTGATCTACATCAAAGGACACATTCCAGCCCAGCCTGGACCTGGATTTGTCCTGAAGAGCTGGGGAGGAAGAATACCCACAGTGGTGGTGCCCGGTGAGCAGGAAGCAGGCAGAGAGGTCAGCTTAGTTTGGCTGATGTTCATACAGTAGTGCCTGGGGAAGAATTTAAAGCATCTCCTGGAAGCTGCATCTCCTTATTTCAGGACTTTTTCAACAAGAAGGAGGTTTACTGCTTTACCAGATCCTCACTTCTCAGTCCCCAGTAACTGGCAGGTGAGTGATCCACATGGACTTCCCTTCTCTTGGAACAGTCCCTATCTTGGTTAGGACTCAGCACTGAACATGCCTCATTTTTGCTTTCAAAGCAGTGTCAGGATAAAGTTCCTCAGCACTGTTCCTTCAGATCTCACCTGCACAGAGCTGCCTTGGAGATGTCCTGCACTGTCCACACAGACAGTGAGCCACCAGCAGCACTTTTTCTCCTAATCACCATGAGCTCCCTAATAACATGATCTTTTCCTTAGTTTCTTGTGGCACACTCAAGACTCTGAGCTCCTCCTGACCTGTGCACACAGCCCTGAACGCAGTGGCATCCCAGTGACTCTGTAAGGCTGCACTTCAATTACAATAGAAATAATAATGTTAATTTATTTTCTTGATGCTTTTGAATAGGATTTGCTGAAAAATAAAGGAAATATGGGATATGGATCATGTTACCATAAAACCACATGCAGTGAAACATTCATCTGTCTCCAGCATTTCATGTCTTCTGGGCATCTGAGAGAGTTGAGTTTGATTTACACAATCAAGCTATTCATTAAATATCTGTTTGAGTTTTGGGCAGATGCATCCTTTACCTGAGTGATGAAATCTGACCACAGGAAATTGAGCTATTCCTTTGTGAAAAGACCCCATTCTGCTTTATAAAGTGAGCCTTGCAGCAATACGCTTCCAGAAAACTGCCAAGCTTTGTGTACCAAATACCGCTGTAAGGGCTCAGCAATAAAGCAGTTATGGACTTGCGGGGGATCCAAGCACACAATAGCACATCTTTATGCAATATTTCCTCTTTCAACATCCCCCTCCAACACTGTAATTCACTGACAACCATCGGTTCATTTGAATTCCAAAATTCTAGCCCCAAACACTAAGCAGTTTATAGTCTGAATTCCTGTGTGGGCATATTAATTACTTAAATCACTAGTCCAAATCCCATTCCAAAGAGCTCTTGCTGGGAGTCCTTCAGGAGCAGACTGATCTATTATTGCTTACTGGATTGTACTGTGTGTCAGAGGCATCTCAGTATTTCTATCAAGAGCCCTCTGGATATCTGGCTCTTGTGAGAGCACTGAGTGGTTGTGAATGAAGGGAGAAGCACCAATACATGTTGGAGAATATATCTCAAACGATCAGTGAAATTATACCCTCCCTCCTAGGGATTGGCTTGGAAGGTTCTTAGCCAGTTTTAGAAACATCAAGTATCCTGAGGCAGATGGGAGAGGCTGTAAAACCTCCTGCTGTGTTGAGTGAGGCTCCTTATCTCGAATACCACCTTGCAGATAAAGACAGGGAAGAATCCTGCTGGTTCTGGGATACACAAATTCCCACTGTCTTTGCTGAGAGGAGGACAGCTCAGGTTTGTCTTGCACATGTATTGTTGTGTATTTTAGCTTTTGTGTTGTCATACAAATAAACCATGAATTTTTGCTCGGTTTTGCTTTTTTGGGTCCAATTTCCCAATTACACAGCAGCAGAAAAACAGGATAACCTTCTCCTTATGGGACAACCAACAAAGATGCAAGGGAATGCACACAGCACTTATAACACTTGATATTTACTTATAACCTCCATATTTTATTCATGAATTTTACAATTCCAAATATAATGAAACAGTTAGAGTATTTTATTACAAAGCTTATAAAATAATTAAATATTACACGTATAATTTTTGCTTTTTTTACACCATAATTCATACTTTGTGACACTACCATTTTTCTTTCCTCAGTTCTCACTTAGGGAAGTGAGCAAAGAAATATAAAGGAAAAGCTATGCATTAATAAATTAATTATTTTACATCAAATAATAAAAAGGACACAATTATAAAAACAAAACAAAAACAACCTTTTAGTTTTCCTAGAAAAAAGGTTACAATTACACAATGTCCAATATCAAGACAGAGCAGTGTAGGTTGAGATATGTTTCCAATAATTTCCTAAAGTAACACAGAATACATGTTTTTAATTTAAATTGTTTCAGAAAGAACTGCTAATTTTAAGTGACCACTGTCTGGCATTAGTGCTGAGCTGGCTAATCCTACACTGAAACCATACTTTAAAAAACACTCAGACTGAACTACATTCATCAAAAAAAGTTGTGGGATTGGGTAGAATTAGATAAATATGTCCCTCATAGGCACTCCCCAGAAAATTACAGTAGGACACAGCTCTGTCTCGGAATGGGTTTGGCAGATAGGTTGGGGTTTTTTCAATGCAGAAACCTTCTGAATGGCACCATTTGATACATGGTGCCATCAAACATCTCGATACTGAACGGCCACAAATATCAGCATTTTTACAATTCTTTAGTTTGCTGGTAGATTCTGAACTAAATACAAGCATTAGGAGGGTGTATAAAAATAGAATTGACTTTTATTTGGTAAGAGTGAATAATCCACTTATCTTTTCATGCTTTTTTTTTGTGTGTGTAACATGAATAAATAACTGTTTAGAGAAGTTCAGCATGAATTAATGGACTGCAGTATTCTTGTTACTTGCTTTGGGTAATGGATGAATCAAAATTTGCAGAGAGATTTGAGATTAGAAGGAAGACATTCTTCAGTATCTTGGCATTCAAACAATCTAGCTTCTGAAACAAAACTACTTTAAAATATCAAGTTTAAATTTTAAAATTACATATCTAATGAGCTTAGAAAGTTGAAAACATAACCATTGAGCTCAATCAATCTGAGTTCCTTGAGTTAGTTGAAATATGCAATTCTATTTTACTTGTAACACAGCAATATTAAAAGTCCAAATATTCTACTGCTGCATATTTCTAGGAATACATTTCAAGTTACTAGTTAACCACCTCTGAGTTTCTACACAAAGCAGAAAATGAATTCTTCAAAAATTATAAAAACATTAGCATGATGCACAACTTGCTTTTCCAGCAGCAAGTCTGGTAGAGAAGCACCATAATATCTTTGTAGTGCACTATTTACTTCTGGTGGCCACACGTGTGACACTGCCTTCTCCAGCCCTCAGCCATGGATGTCCCTCCAGGGCAGCAAACAGCTTCCTCACCCTGGGACAACAGTCACAAAAAATAGCAAAGGACACACTTCTGATGGTGTGCTCTGTCCTGCTGCCACGCCGCTTCCTCCTCCAGCTGCCAAGCTCTCCTGCTTTGCATTCTGATAAATCAGCCAGAAAAGGCTCCCTTGCCTTAATTTCTTCCTCATAACATGTGACAGTGCAAAATGACACTTTTAAAGAAAGAAGAACTTCCCCTTGAGTCTCAGTGTTCAAGTGATCCATAGTACCCTGTGCTTTAGTGAGGTCAGCAAATTAAGAAAAAATAAGAAAGAAACATTCCTTTTTCAACATAAATCCAATAATTACTGTACCTCAGACATTCCCTTAGAAAAAATGTCTCTCCCATCAGTGGTTTATGTGGCACCATGTCTTGCCTCAAAGCAGAGATAAATCCAACATAAATTGAAGAAGAGAATCCTGTCACTGAAGGGTTCAGATAACACGCTGCTATCAGTTCTTCTTCGTACATGATTTACAACATTGCTTGCCATAAAATTTGTGGTTACAGACACCATGCTGGGGCACCAGATGACACCAAGTGAACAAATCCACACAAGAAGGATCATCTGAAGGAGAGAAACCCAAGCAATGTGGTAAGGATGTGTTTTAGCAAGTCTGCAAGTCCAGCAATAGTCCCACACCCTTGTATGCCTTTGGTAATATTAAAAACATGATGGGTGACTTGATTCAAAGGAGAAGAAACATGAGTGAGCTTTCATCTCAAAAATACCAGTTTCTTGCTTTAGTTTAAGCGCCATTCAATTTTTGCCAAGAGATTTGTTAACTTGATCGAGATAGAACTAATATTATAGGGGGGTCAAAAGCTGAAGGAATTAAAAAATTTGGATCACACTTCATAGCTCAGGAAGACAGGAGGAAGTTTCACGTTAGAGGATAAAAAAAGCCATCTGTGTTTACATCTCTGATTACAGTTGCTCCAAACCCAGGTACTCATACAAATGAGCCTACTCCATATTTGGTACCAGTTGCTGGCTGCCATCATCATCATCATCACGTGGAGCTCACCTGCACACAGACCTCATGGAACTCAGAATGCCTGGGCCCTGCACAAAGTGCTCTGCTCTGTGCTTGTATTCCTGCACTTTCTGGAGACACTTCTTTCTCTCCCTTTTACTCTGCAGGGAACCTCAGAAATCTCTTTTCTCAGACACTTCAGTTAGGTGTCATGATTTAGCTTTTAGGGTCTGGCTATGCCATGTTGGCAAAATCTTAATTAACTACAATGGGAGAAGAGACTTGTTAACCATGGTTAGTTCTCAAAAGCCCAGCTTTTCATTACAAATACAGCCAAATTATATTTTTCAATTAAAATCCTGTTACTCTTTGATTTATGTACAGATATCATTTATACACACAGCTCCATGGCTTTAAAAACACCTCGTAGCTGCTCCTCTCTCGTTTTGCAGTGGATGCTTTATGTTTCTTTAAAAGAGGAGAGTGATGATTCGTATGGGTGATTTATAAACAAATTCACCATGTCTGAGAGAGCAGTAAGACTCAATGGGGTTTAGCAAAATTTATAGCTAAACTGAAATCTCCTGCAAGCATGGGTAAAGATTTTGTTCAGCTCTCACAGCTCTCAGAACTACTGTTTATATGGTCAATAAAAGGAATTTACAAGGAGACTGAACAAAAATCTCCCCACCACTGTCTGCATTCTTAGAGCAGTTACTGAGTCACAGTACATAAATGCTCCCTCACAGAGCACAGACAACTTCTGCATGTTCCATGGACCAGGAGGCATCTCCATCTCTCTATAGCAACTTCTTTGGTTTAATCACCACTTCTCTTTTTTTATTCCCTTTTATATGATGGCAAAGGTGATTTTTTATGCCTTTATCACCCTAAAATTTATTTGAATGAAAAAGAAAATAATCTACTAATAATAATTCTTTTTAAATGCCATTTTTCCTCAGGTTTTAAAAACATTAGCTCGTCTTTAAACTCTAATGGTAGGGAAGGAAATATTATTCTTGAACAGGAACTGGGGAGCTCAGGACTGAACTGCAGCCTTCCCACTCCACTGCACTGCCTTTCTGTTCTGCATGGAGTGTCAGGAGGGATCCAGCTGGGAGTTCAGCACCAGACTCCCCATTCCTTCACCTGCTGCCACCAGACAGAATTTGGGAGGGCCCAAAGCAGCAAGAGATGAAAAGCACACACCACACCAAGGAAGGAAAGCTGTTCTGATGAAGACAGGAAGGAGCTCTCCTGCCATGAAAGGGTGAATTAAAAAAAAAATAGAAATTACTGTTTAAAAAAGGTATAAGCACTAAGGAAGTCACGTTAATAAATCTTTATGTCCCCTTTGAAGATCAGAGGGCAATGCTAATATTGCAGAGGTATGGCTGAAATTGGGACCTAATCCAAGGACTATTGGAAGGAACACAAAGAGTCCCACAAAATTCAGTGGGTGGGGATCAGGCAGTCAGGTCCTTATTTCTATTTACCCAAGTAGTTATAAGTTGTTTAGATTTTCATTCATTTGAAGCAGCTGGATTTACTTCGAGTTACGGTGACCATAACTGCATCTAGAGAGGGATGGAAATGACCCAGTTTGTCTAGGAAAATGTGCAAACTCTCCCTGAAACATTAATTTCTTGCCTGTGATCACTGAGCTGGAGCTGCATGGCTGATAATAGAGACTGATTTGCTTCAATGTGATTCCAGCCCAGCTGGTTTCCTCTCTTTTTGCTGCTTTAGACAGAAAGTTAGAGAGCAGCGAGGAGATAATTGATCTCTAGAGCCTGACGACCCAGGTATAGTAAAGGGGAAAGGGCTCCTGCAGATGTGAGGAGAGAGAGAAGCAGGCCAAGGCCAAAATTAATAACAGACAGTACTTCAGACATGAAATATAGCAGGGGAAAACCGAGGTGAAAGAAAAGTCCTTGCTATATCCTAACAGAAAAGGAAGTTATACAGAAACTCTGAAGTACAGCAGAACCTTTTAGGAATGTTAATTTGAAGTGTTAGGAACATTTACTGATAAAAACAGCAGAACTATTTACTTATCCCTTTTAGGACCATTTCATCCCCATATCCTTGTTTGGATTCAGGTCCCCTGATAGGTGAGTCTGATAGCCCGCATGTCTCAGGCTGATGCAGCAGAAAGGTCTGTTAGGATCTCACTGGGTTTCACAGGGATTTTGTGCACAGGGAATGCCAGGAATTGGGCAGACATGGGGGTGGTTGGCAAATGTCAGTTTACAAGATGTAGTGCCAGAGCTTGACCTCTGCTCCCAGCTCCATTACCACCTTCCTCACGCAGTCCAGCCTAGATTTTATAGAGGTTGCTTTCAGCTCCCAGTTTTAAAAAGGTAACAAGTGAATTAATGTGCAGTATTTTGAAAGTCACAGTTTAAAGTGCTTTAGCATACCTAGATAACCAGATTATGTGGGACAAACATGGACCTCCATGAGCATTTTTCATGCAATTAGGAAAGAGTAAACAAACAGTAACCGTCCTGTAAGCAAATCTCTGGAACAGGGTAATAATGCATCACTCTTTGTCTGTGGTGGGGCTGAGAGAATTCCCCTTCCCTCATTCCATGTGGCACAAAATCCCTTGCTCCCCACTCCCTTCTCACACTGAAGAGGTAGAGAGATAGAGTAGACATTAAAATGAAGAGAGACCCTAATTTCATGTTCCCTGACTGCATGTCATGCACTGGTCAGAAGCAGTAAGATGGACATTCTAGGTAAACCAATTTTGGAATCCCAGGAGCTGGATGGAGTCTGGAAGACTAAAAATATGTGGCAAATTCTTATTGTTTAGTTCCAAAGTTGCTATTATTCATCAAAAGCAGTACCAATCAGCATAGAATGCTTGTGTTTTTCAACAAGAGAGTAATAAAGGTGCAGTTCAGAACCAAACAGCATGACTTTTTTACATACATCTTTTAACGTATGCTTTTTAAAAAAATCTCCAGTTTTACTCCCAAGTCTGCTTTAAGAGGGCTCACTTGGTGAAGAAGAGATGCTGTTAATATCAGATAGTTACTGTAAATCTGGAAGTCTGGGGAAAAAAAAAAACAGCTATGAAGGAACAGGCCAGATCAGTGGTGTAGCGAAAAGGTGATGTTCCCTGCGTATAGAACTCAAAGCACCAAGCCTGCTGCAGCATCTTGAGCTGAGTTTTACCTCTTTTCACGGGGACTGGGCAGAAGTTGGTGTTGCAGGCTCTCAGGACAGCTGGTTTCTGCTGGGGCAGGCAGCCAGCAGCCGGCCTGCCCTGGCGCAGGCACTGCACGCTCCGCGTCTGCACTCCCCCGCCGCAGGTCACCGTGCACTGAGCAGAGGGAAAACAAAACCTTGGCTTCATTGCCGAGACTCTGAGAGCCCTGAAAGCCAAAGGGAGAGCTTTCAAGGGCCTCGGATGAGACTTTCAAAGCAAGAGAGGTCAGGATCAGGTGTGCTGCTGTCCACCAAGCCCCATCAGGACCAACTTTTCAAAGACGTGTGTGTCTTGTGGTTATTTAAGGACTCAGCTAAAAATCTGGTTCCTAACTTAGGCATCGAGACAGAAACTGAGCACTTTAGAAACCTGTTCCTGATTGTTTGCATGGATTTCTTTTGATCTCTAAGCCTCTGGGCCCAACCCTGCTGCCTGAACACAGATAAAAATCCCATCAGAACCATAATTATGGCAGTCTCTGGGGAAAACCACTATGAGCTTGCAGGAAGAGCTATGAAGTATTTTAAAATTAATAAGCCTCTTACTTGTATGTGTTTCATGAAAAGTTGTCTTTAAGATAAATGTGATCATTTTCATCTGATTGCAATTGTCAGGCATGCATTGTTTCATGTAAATATTATTAAATGGGTGAGTGTCTCATTGATATATGACTCATAAAGTAGATAAGTTCCAGAAATACAGAAGCTTGTTTGCAAGAATGTAGAAACAAATACAGACTGATCCCACAATTAATCATAGTATTTAAGGAATTCCAGGCAATCTGTGCAGATGCTCAAATACACTGTGCACAGAGATATGCAGTAGTTCAACCACAGTGCACTTTGAAGAAGACTGAGAAGAAAGTGTTGGAAAATGGGTGTGGAATGTAGTGCCTCTCAAGCATGAATAACATTTTTAAGCGACATTCTTCAGTTTCAGGACAAAGCACTGAGCTGCACCAAAGTGCATGATGGATGTGGACCAACTGCATCCCATCTCAGTGGCTGAGTGTTGTGGTTCTCCTCAGGGAATGGCCCCGTGCAGGAGGCACCTGGGGCCTGTGAGCACTGGAGGCAGCTCCTCTGTGCCACGCCACCTCTGATTGCCCATTCCTACCTGCTGCCAGGGCGAGGAGTACCAGCCAGACACCATGTTATACAACGTCTGTGATGGACAGGCTCCCTTGTTACAAGCTTCCTCCAGGCTGGTGTTTGGTTTCTTGATGTTCCTGCATCTCCTCTGGGGGAAGGTGACCAATTTCCCGTGGGCGCTCTTCTCGCCACATTTGAGTTCTCGCTGCCGCAGGCCGGGCCCGCAGGAGGCTGAGCACTGCAGAGGCAAAGCACAGCTTCTACAGCCTCACAAACACAGGCAGATAAAGGGGAACTTGTGGTGTGTCAGACACCCCAGATTGTGCATTGTAAAAGCACCACAGAACTAATCCCACAAAGCCCATGCTCTGTAAAGGGTAAACTGAAATATGAACCCCAGACAGTGATTAACAAAGACATTGGGGTCCCTCCATCTGCATCTGGGGTTTACAGCTCCTCACCTAGAATACCTGATTTTCAAACCACAGCTCAGATCTCTTTCCTCCCCATGGTTTGTGTGTCCCTGAGCCAGCGTTGCCAAGAGGGCAGGCAGTGAGCCATGAAACTGCACCACTTTACCTCACTCCACGAAGAAATCACCCACTGGAGCCGGTCATTTTTGGGACAGCGTCCGAGCACACAGGTCTGCTGGGACTCAGGCTTAGGCTCTGTGCCACACATGCTTTCAGGCAAGATTTTCACCTTGGGAGAACCAGGACTCTTGCAGTAGACATCCCGTTTCTTAATACCTCTGCCACAAGTCTTGGAGCACTGTGATGGAAAGAAATACTTCTTTGAACTGGAGGAAATGAAAGCTGGCATCATTTGCTTTTTCCAGCAGAGCACAGAAAGCATGGCTAATGTGCTGTACAGCTGCCATCGTGATATAAGAAAACCTGAAAGCCTATTGGTAAATAAGTAACAGTAACATCTGTGTGTCACTTCTAAAACATTGTCCTAAGTGCTTTCTTAAATGTAAGCTGTGAACTCTCTCAGCCCCCATGCAGAACAGACAAGTAATCTCTTTTCCATAGATGAGGTAAGTTGGACTTGTGAGCAAAATGGTTTTGTGAGCAAAATGCTTTTTCCCTGCTCAGCATAGTTGAAAGCTGGTCCTAAGGTCCCACCACAGAATCTTCCATGGCAAGATGCTCTCAGCTATTTGTCATTTTGTCCTCACCTTGGCCTAGAGGGATGAGACCGAGGCAGAGGAAACTGTCCAGGGAATTGATACATAACTCCGCCAAAGGAGATAGAATCTGATACAGACAATGGTTAAGGAGATACTTTAGTTGCCAACTGCAGCGCAGGACGAGTCACCAGGATAAATACTCACTGCTGAGCCGTGGTTCAGCGGAACAGACATGCTGTGGTTTGCACTGCCTTTCATACAACAAAATGCCTGAATGAGCCATTTGTGAGGAAATGAAGCAAAGAGCCCTGAAATAATGCTGCCAGCTTCCTACCTTCTTGCATCCTCTTCTAACTGTCCTTTCTACTAATAACTATGGGGCATGTTCCAAGGCAGAATCACTCAGTGTATCAAATGACAAATGTCTGTAAAAGATTTCATGAAAGCACCGTTGTGCTGAGGGCGTAACAAATATCTGCATGCTGAAAATCTGTGGGTTTAATCCTTCCCCAAACAAAATGATCTTTTCATTTAAAACGACACTGATTTCTGCAGAGAGCCTGGGTTCAAATTAGATGTTAGGAACAAATTTCTCCTCTGAGGATGGGCAGGCCCTGGCACAGGGTGCCCAGAGCAGCTGGGGCTGCCCCTGGATCCCTGGCAGTGCCCAAGGCCAGGCTGGACACTGGGGCTGGGAGCACCTGGGACAGTGGGAGGTGTCCCTGCCATGGTAGGGGGCAGGACTGGATGGGCTTTAAGGTCCCTTCTGACCCAAACCATTCTATGATTCTATGATTATACATTTTTTTTTCTTCTTACCACCTTTAAGTCTGTAATATAACAGTTTTCAGCTGAATCTTAAAACCTTTACTAACTTGTGCAATAGGCCTGTTCACTATATTCAGCAGGAGTGGTGAACTTAATTTTTATGGCCTTATTTTAGAATTGCAACTTGAATTTTACACCTCTTAAAGAGGAGGAAAACGGATTTTTTGTAATGGTCTTATTTATTTATTTATTTGCCTTAGAAGAAAGAAAGTTTGTAAGTGTGAATGTATTTGAAGACCTGGTTTATAAAATCTTCTGCTACACTCAGGGTTTCTTCAGACACACTGGAAGAAAAAGTCCTTTTTTGAGAGTTGTGCTGTACTACTGAATAGTAACTGGAACAGTTACTCATCTGTTATAGAACATAAACTCCTTGTAGAGGCAGTTTGTGCTCAGCTGGGGGTGCTGAGGTCAAGATGTCTTGAACACCTAAAGAGCGACAGCACCAAGAACAAAACACATAAGTAATACATTTTTCAGCTAATTGAAATCCATCTTGAATCTCACTAAAAGATGGAAAAACAAAATGAATGTAGATCTTTTATAAGGATACTGTCAGCTCTCTTTTAAAACCCAGATGTGTGATTAATTTGAAGGATAATTTCATTTAACCTTACATGAACAGCATCAACAGCAGTGAAAGATGGAGCAGAGCTGAGTTTTGTGTGTTTTTAGCTCAGGTGTTTCACTGTCAGGTGTGTAAAGCAGGGTATGCACAAAGGAATTTGCCCTCATGGCAATAGCTGCAGCAGCACTGCTTGCAGGAGAGTTACTCTAACAAAGGCATAAGCACAGAAGTGAGTAGTCAATGTATAAATCACAAATTTATCAATCCACAATCCATAGACACATGTGCATTAATATGCAACTCTAACCCCAAATATTTCTTCATTCCTTGACTGCCTGCCATCTCTAAGAGAAGTCAATGCTGCTTGGGAAGTAATCTCATAGAGGGTTGTTGATCATAGAGCCTTAAATTATGAATCCAGAAAGAATTTTCCCTCTGTTTGTATGTACCTAAAAGAACACCACGTGCACTTCTGGCAAGCCCTCATGTGCCAGCTCCTCTGAAGGCTGGTTACAATGCACATTTAGTTTACATGTTTATACAAACATGGTTTACATATTATCTTCAAGTAAAAAAAACACATGGAAAGCACTGATCTCCACAAAGTTTGCTCTGTTGTTTTGGGGGAGAATTTTTTGCAGTGTTTTCATTATGCCAGCAGATAAAAATGTAAGTTTTTCTCTGAATTACCTGAGACCACGGGCCAGGGCTCCATTCGGGTGGGCAGTCCTGAGCACTGCACACTTGCACCTGTGCTGGGGTGCTGACAGGACACAGGGAATGGGCCACCACCTCCTCTCTTTGGAAAGCCTTTTTCTGGACACACTGAATGAGGCGACTTTGCTGTCCCCCTCCACAAGACTTGCTGCATGAGCTCCATTCACCTGCTGACCAGCTTAAAGGAGGAAACGTGTGTTAGAAACACAGGAGTGCAATTAGCTGTAGAAAATCAATAAAAACAGCCACCTATCAAATGTGAATTATCCAGGGATCCTGCTCAGCCTATCTCCTGGTGTACTGGTATCTGTTCAAGCAATCAAAAAGCTGCAGTTACATGATCTATTTTCAAAGCTTGGAACTTTCTGCTAGAGATGAAGTACAAGTCACTCAACTAGAAAAACAAGTATTGTTTATTTATAGCTTTTACCCACTAGAGCCAGCTTGCCTATGAATCTGACCTGGAATCCTGAATTCCACAGGGACTGAAAGAGATGCTGCTATTGAGGCAGGTGGAGTACTTAGAAGATAGAATTAGTAAGATAGAATTAGATAAGATAGAATTTACTTGAGTATGTAGGACTGTGTTTGTGCTGAGACACACTCCACTCACACAGGGTGACAAATGTTGGCATTTCTGTCAAACCCTACTGGCCCTACAGATATTCATCCAAAAGAACTTGCTTGCTAAAAGCAGCAGTCCTGTCCCTGATATCCTGAGGAAATGAAAAGGCTCTGAAAGGCTGAGAGAGCTGGGGCTGTTCAGCCTGGAAAAACAGAGGCTCCAGGGTGACCTAAGTGCATCCCTCCAGTACCTGAGGGAAGCCTGGAAGAGAGCTGGAGGGGCACTGTTCACAAAGGAATGCACAAGGGAAAGGGGGAATGGCTTTAAGCTGAAGGAGGGCAGGTTTAGATTTGATATAAGGAAAGGAATTGTTCCCTGTGAGGGTGGGGGAGGCACAGGGTGCCCAGAGCAGCTGGGGCTGCCCCTGGATCCCTGGCAGTGCCCAAGGCCAGGCTGGACACTGGGGCTGGAGCAGCCTGGGACAGTGGGAGGTGTCCCTGCCATGGCAGGGGTGGCTCTGGATGGGCTTTAGGGTCCCTTCTGACCCAAAGCACGCTGTGACTTTATGATTCTCTAACTCAATGATTTACAAATCTTTAGACTAATAAAACTGGCAGACATTTGATGCAGAATCTAAATAAAACAGAGGCAATTTAACCAGCACAAGCTGTTGGGCGATGTGTGCTCAGGCACGGGGACACTGCAGATTACACGCCATGTCCCTCAAGTGACACAAAGTCTGAGGAGTTATTGCCAATTGCTTGGGCTAAGTTCAGTTTGGAAATGCCAGGAGCTGCTCCCTATTTCTATTCTTGAAGCTCTGAGTGGGTCCCCAGGCGTTGTGGGACACTTTGCAAACATGCAGCCAAATGTCTTTGTCCTTGAAGGCTTCCAATGTCAGACCATAATCACAGCCAGATAGGAAAACAGAAATGAAAAAGCAGAAGAAATTATGAATGACTAAATGATTACTCACTGAGAACTCTTATTCAAAGACCCAGCACTGAAATTAAACTGATGATTTTTAAACAGTTTGACAAATTTTTAGTAATTTATGTCATGGAAAAGGTTCTTGTCTCACATCTGACCACTTGGCCGATCCTGCTTCCACAGTTTCTCACAGCATCAATCCTGTGACCACTGGAATAGCTGCTTACATAAAGCTTTAGTGACAAGAAAGCTTTCTTTATCCTGTTTGAAAGATGCACAGGGTCCCATTTGCCTGTCTATTCACAGCTGCTTGAAAACAAAGCTAATTTTAATTGTAAAAAATTTATAAAAAGCCTATTTTTGAAAAATGTCTTTGGGAATAGAAAAAATCCCAGCTCTCAGTATCTAGCGACTTCAGAAACTGCCAAAAGCAGTGAGAAATGTAAAAGGCATTAATTTAAGGACAAAGAAATATTAATGTGAAAAGTCAGTCGTTATGTAATTCCAGAACATGTCAGAAGTTTCCTTTTTGTCTGATTTATAAATATTTGGGCCATTGAACTACAAACTTCTGAGAAAAGATTTTTAATCCATTTTACAACTTCTAATTAGTTTGCCCTGATGTTTCTGACAATGGCCATTGGTGGAGTGACCAGAAGTGTCCATTTTAAGAGTTTATTCACCATAACTGCCCAGAAAGTTCCCCTCTTCACAGAGCAGAGGGCAGTAAACCTACTTTAATGTCCTCTAGTAAACTTCCATTTTCCAAGATTATCTGGGCTGTGATCCAAGAGTATCTTTCATTAGTTCAAATAACTAAATAATTATGACCAGATTTGGCAGCTCTGAAATCCAACAACAGCAGTGTGCAGTGCTGCTGCCTTTCTGTGTGAGACAGTAGTTTGGGCCCACTCAGACTAATCAGCCTTTGTTCTTATGCAGCAATTATTCCTCACTGACCTTCACAAGTCTGGAGCCTCTTTTATGTCCCCAAACTGACACACTTGTATCTCATCTGTCACCTCCTTCCCCTGCCTGTTCTTTCTGCCTGGTGTATTTGGGTTTGCTTTATTTGCTGGCTGTTAAGCATTCTTTTGTTTCCTCCATGGTATTTATTAATCTTACTTTTTTTTTTTTCCCCCTGTTGGCAGTCTTGGGTTTATGGGAAATATGACATGCTGTGAGTTTCTGGGCAGATTCCTCAGCAGAGATATCCTGGCACAGTTTCACTCAGCTGAATGGCAACCTGTTAATTTAAGGCATGGTCCTACATGTAGATCCTCCATGCATTAATCTGTCCTAAGGATTTTAAGAATAATTAATTAGTGAGTTGAACTATTTTTCCCTAGAGGTGCTTGGGGCTTTTACATGTTTTCTTTTTGTACTCCTTTTATGGTTCAACTCGTTAATTTTGTTTTAAAGTAGTAAATCATAGAATAGCTGTGATTTCAGTACAAAAACATTGCACTGTGTATCAAAATGAATATTCACCATTTTCATGGTAAATATATATCAGAGGATGTTCAAAATACATCAGGATCTCAAGTTATCAGAAATAGAATTTTTGTGTGTGGTCAGTATAAGTAAATCTGATTTGGGTGGAGCTTTATAGCATAATGATGCCACATCAAAACAAAGGTAAGCAGGAGGAGCTTAGACAGACTCCTGGAGACATCACAGACAATACATTTCTGTGTTCATTGGATAAAAATAGTCCTGGCAGAAGATAAGTTGCACATGAAAACATTGTGTTTGGCTACAAAGATTACTTAAAGTTGGTATTGAGAAAATCATGTGGCTAAACACAATCTAAAGAAACTGCTGAAGCAGTAACATGGGGCCCTCGTGTCACAAGGTATCATTATTTAAACCTTATCTCTATCCTTTTGTGGTCATAGTGTGTAATTTGGCATTTGGCTTTGGTGTACTCTGCTGTACTCTTTAAATTTGCAGGAAATTCCAAACTATTACTGAACTATTTTTCAGTATGTTCAACATATTGCAAAGTATGGACTTTTAAGTAAAACCAAAGTCACTACAGAATATATGCATCTTTTTGCTTTGACCCACCATGCTCTCCTAGACTGGGAGGGATGAGGAATGCTTCCTATTAAACATCATTAAATGGGATATTTTATGAACTATGGGAGCAGGCTTAGCCAACTGCTTTTACTGTTGCTTTTATCACCCCAGAGTAAAACCAGAAGATGACGCCAGGTCTGGACCCTTCCTCCATTTCTTCTGCTTCAATGCACCTTCAAGTGTATTTACTTCCCACTGAGACTGAAACACTCTTAATTTTTTCAACATATTCCTTTAGAAAATCTCCTGTTTTGGAGGCTGAAATGTCAAATCCAACATAATGCAGCTCTTCTGATCTTTAATATAAAATTAAAATAATGCTGAGGTTGCAAATTCAGGAATCCAAAAGAGAAATAACCAGTGGAAGAAAGATGGCAACAGTGTCCTTGAATCTATCCATTTTTATCCTAAGCCACATAACACTGTGTTTAGTTATATAAGCACAGAACTTTTTTTCCAAAGGACCCCTACTTCAGCTACTATAAATCAGTGTTAACTCCCTTGGTTTTTAAATTGATTTAGACCAGCTGGGTTCTAAGTGCTTATCTATATGTCAATGTCTCCCTTTGCATCTCGCCTTTGTTACCTCTTTTAGAAAATAGGATTGTTCACAAAGGCAATGCCTTCATATATATTTTTGTGGGCACCAGAAGCTTTGCTGACAGCTCATTTGGTTCAGATAGTCCTCTTTGTGGCATCACAATACTCTGTGGGACATTTTGTCCAAAAATCACTGCACAAGACTCTTTTGACCTAATCTAATGTGTGGAATGTGAGTCATGAGGCCGAGCTTCCACACAGGGAGTAGCACTTTACTCAGGAAATGGGTTTAGTGATTCAAGATGAGGAAAGGTGGCAGAAGGAGCCCTGAGAAAGCTGGATTTGGCCTGTGTCACCCCAGCACAGGGACAGAGCCCTCAGGAGCCTTTGCTTTAGGCACCAGACCCAAAACCCCACTGGGAGCCTTGGGCAGAACATCTTCAACAATTCCTGGTTCCCAGAGCACCAGGCACACAATTCCCCATCCAGCAGGAAAACAATTCCCCCTGAGGGGATTCCCTCAGTGGCACAGCCAGGCACAGGGCACAGCCAGCATGCACAAAACCCCAGAGAACTCACTAGGCTGGGCAGAGATTTGTGTTGCACAGTTTGGTTTCAGTCAAAGGCTTTGTCCTTGGGCCACAAAAGGAGGCGTTGACTCGTGCGCGGTGATCTTCCAAACAAATTGCTTTTGCTGTAATGTGTCCTGTGGAAGTGTCAGGAAAGAAAACACTATAATAAACCTGTATTTGAAATGTAAGGGAAAAAAGTAGTAGGGAACAATTTTAACTAAACAAGTCTAAACTCATCCTTGCTACAAATCCGCTGACTTGAACTAAATAAAATATGGGTTTATGTGGTAACGTGTTTTTAGCATTGATTTCCCTCTCTGTAGCACAGATACTACTGAAGTCAGATAAAACATTTTAGCTATAAACAACAGACTTGAAGACTGTTCCCCCAGCAAAAATTAGTAATTATTCAAGTCCTAATTCCCTGCAGACACGAGCAGTGCTTGCTTAGAGCCCTCCTCACACACCTGAAAACTACAAATAAGCATTCAGAAAATAATAAATAAACATTCTTTTTACAGTGAATCTCTACAGACTCCAGAGTTCTGCAGGTACCTGTACCTTAGACTCAATCAAGTGTCAGCAGCAGGACAATTACAGAAATGTCTTAAGTGATTTTATAAATTTATCTTTTAACTGAGATCTATCATTCACCTCACACATGGTTCATTGGGCACAGTTACTCAAATTTGGAAACAAGACTGTTTTCATGATTTTTATATCCATGCTGCAGCCTTTTAAAGGGAAGGAAGAAAATACAGCTGTCATATTTTATAGCTACAGGGCTCCTGGTGGATCTTTCTCCATAAACCATTTACTGAGATGCTGTGAAGTTCTGACATTGCACCAGCAAGGTATTCCTGTATTTCACCTGAACTTTTTTGCCAATACAGGAGCATTTCTTTCAGTGCCCAGTTGGTATTACAGACTTCCCACATGCCAGCTTTTTGCTTTCATTACATCCCAGATTTACTTTCACTGACAAAACATGCAGGATTTATAAAAACAAATAGGTGTCTGTGCAAGAAAAGAGGAAATTAAAGTGCATAATTTATTTCCACATTACTTCAACAGGAAGATATGATATGCATTTGAGTTGATCCAAACAAAAAAGACTGACTCATTGGCATGACTATTTTTTACTCTAAAGGCCATACCAAGCTATTTCCTCTGTGTTCTAAGTTATCAGATAAAAAAAAATAAGGACCAGGTGTTCAGTGTAAACCCTGTACGAATCAATATATATTTGCAAAATCAAAGGTAGCTGAAAAGCTTTGAGATGCTTTCAAAAGGATGAAAAAGAAGAGGCTTGGCAATGGGAAAGTCACCTACCACCACCACAGGTCGCTGAGCACTCAGACTGCACTGTCACCCAGGAGTAGCTGTGCTTCCTGACAGATGTCTTGTTTTCAATGCTGCTTTTGGCAAATGTGTATTCCCAAGAAATCCCAGGGTTTTTGCCTTGTAACAGGATCTGTAGAGGGATATTTGGGGTTTTTTTTTAAATAAAAAGAGGTGGGGAGGAGGCAAAAGAAAGGATTCTGTCAGTCTGAAGGAAGATGAACTAAACAAGATCCACACAAAATATACAGACACAAAGCATGCTTGTGAGAGGATTTTCAGGAGACCCAAAGGAAAGACAATCAAAGCAATTCCTAAACAGTAAATCATTGCCTGGAAAAACACCTGCAGGTCTGTAAGAGAGGGTGCAGAACAGAGTCTCCTCCTGACAATCAGGGGCACCTGCCTGGGTCAGAGCAGCAGCACTGCCTCCAGCAGAGGTGGAACATCACCCCCAGAACATCATCCTCTGAGCAGGGGCTGGACTCTGCCTGGGGCACTGCAGGGCATGGATTTGGCATCGGGACGTGGGAGACATCTCCTCTCTTTAGTAGGCAGAGCCCTGGCTGATCCTTCCAGCTGTGGGTGAGGGTCCCTGGTGACACAGAGTCCCCAGGCAGACAAAGAAGAGCTGCTTTATTGCAAAAGCCAGGCCTTTCTCAGTTACACAGCTTTAAATCATAACATACATGATCCAACCAACAATCATACACCATGATGTGAACACCTAATGGTTATATAACTTTTTTTCCTACCTCTAATTCAGCTGAGTCACTTTCCCACAGTCCTTTTCTACTTAGCTGGCCTGAGCCATGGTTTACAAGGCCTTCCCTTTTATCCCTTTATTTTATCCCTAGATGCAACAACTAGCAAGGAGGAAGTCTTTGCCCACCAAGCAGGACTCAGATGCTTTCCTGGCAGAAGCTTGAGCAAAGCAGCATCTATGGGGCTGCAGATGGCTTCCTCAGTTCTTGGGGCTAAGGGTATGAAACACAAGTCTCTTTCTTGTAAAAAAAACTCTTTCTGTGTGGACTGGTGATAAATTTTGTTTGTAAGACCCTCAGCTGGAATTTTTCTCATGGTGATTGTAGCTGATAAAGTTTCAGTGCAGGAGAGAACCTGTCCTTGGGTGTCTACAGAGCAAAAAAGGATTGGAAAAATCCTGTTTTCCAATAGTGAATATTTTATTCACTATTTCAGCATAATGTGTTGGAAACTTTATAGAAAGTGTGATTACTGACTATAATAACAATCTCTGTCATCTAACTCAGGGAGCCCAGCTCTCGAGGGTGCACTATTTTAGTGGTGAATTATATTGCAGTTTTCATTCACTGTATTAATTTCAAGATTGAGTTATAATCACTGCAAGATGCATGAACATCTGACACATACCTAAATTTGGGGAGAAATTTCTACTTAACAGAATTTATTTTAGAAACTTTTGGCAGCAAAGTGCATTCATATCCACACTTAGTAGAAACAGTGTGGGAGCTTACAGTTACAGAGCTCTAATGACTTTTAACTCTTCACTAATATGGATCCTGTCACAGTAACATAAAGAGCAGGTGCAGCTAACCTCAGTTCCTAAATTTGCTTTTTGATAAACATTAGCGTTTCAAGTACAATTCAAGTCTATGTTTAATAATTGCCATTCAAAATATTAATAACTTATCAGTGAAGTTTACATAATATCTGACCTGAGAATTAAGCAATCCATACAAGTAGAACTCATCTCTGTAGAGACTGGTTTCATAAACAAACTTGCATTTATGTTAAGACTGAGAAATCTAATAACATTTTGAAATGTAGCCAAGGGTTTTAAGGTATTCTGCAAATATACCTATTGGAACACAGAAATTGCCCATGACGGTGAAAATTCAGACCAAATTTATATGACCTGCAGCTCAATAATGTTGAACACATGAAGGATCTGGACTGCACAATGTTTACTTTTCTAGAAGAAAGAAAAAATGAATGCCATAATTTCTATTCTTAGTAGCCAAAGATTTTATTTCAGCCAGGGAACCTCAATAATGATCCAAACTGAGAAAACAACAATTAGGGCTGCAAAAGGCAAATACTTCCAAGTGAATTGAAGAGTATGTGCATTCCCCTGGGAGGATTCATATTAGAAACTCCTTCAAGCAGAGGTAAATCCAGTATTTAATGAGAATTTTTTCAGGGATCCAAGCTTAATTCATGAGCACCTTAGTATAACAGTGAGGTTACGGAATAAATAGATGTCAGAGTGATCACTGACCTCTCTTTTGAATGAAAATTCTTGGTAGAAATAGGATTACCAGATTTGCTTTAGGGATGAGTTATAGATGCAAGTATATATCACAACTACTTTACAAGAACAGGATTCAAATGGAATACTCTGGAATTAGGAAACATGAGAACTGAGACTGCTGTGCAACTCCTCTGTGCCCTGCACAGATGCCCCCCAGACCTCAGGATCTCTTACTGGCTCCCCAGGAAACCTCCACAGTGCCCAGTGCTCCCAGCACATGGGGCTCACTAATGAGCAGCTCCCAAAGCCTCTGAATTTCACTCCAGGCTCCTTCCTCAGCATGTGCTCCTGCACCCCAGCTGCTGTACTCCATTCAAACCATTCCCAGTGTCACTTTCTTGGGGACTTTTCTTTTTCCCTTGGTTATTCATCATTATCTGATGTAAATGTGATAAGATTTAACAGCCCCTTCAGATGAAGGGAAACATCTCTTCTGAAAAATACTACAGGGTGTGTAATGTTCGACCAAGTTTTCATCAGGAACACAGTACTATTGCAAAGCTGCAATTTTGCCAAAGTAAAGTTTTTATTTTCACAAATCTATCAGACTGCTGACAGCAAAAAGTCCAGCTGTTAAAACAGCTGCTCTAGAGTTTGAATATTGAACTCTAAGTCCACTGGCGTTACAGATAAAACAGGTTGCAACAATGTGCTCACTCCTCTCAAGGACAAATTGAGACAAATATCTGAAGCATAAAACTTCAGGACATGTGCTTCAGAAAAAAATGCAGTATATTAACTGTAGTAAGAACTGAGCCCTCTAACACTATTCTTCATTTAAAACAATGCCTTCCTTGCTTCTTCTTACAGACCAGACCTCAAAATATTTTAATTTACATTTACTCATCCTCCAAGTCTAAGGTATTAGCACAGATCTCGGCATCTTAGGCAGCCAGAAACACTTTCTCCCATTTCAGTGGGTGCTCTGTGTTCCTTCAAGAGCAGAGGCTGAAATTCTGTCTGGCCTTTTAATAAGTTTTGTCAAAGGAGGAGGAGGTTTTGTCCATACCACAAAACCTCGTGTAAGGGTTAGTCCTCATCTCATTTGACTCTGACAACTGTCATAAAACTGCGCTGTGCCAGTGGCCAAAAAGCAGCAAAGTTTAAAACTTTTCTAATAAAAATATCTTGAAGTATTAGACCGAACATTTGTCTTCTGAAAGTGCTCTTTGTGACACTGGAGGCAAGGAACAGATGGAATGCATTCTGAACACAGAGTTCAGAGCAGGAAAGGGGGAGGATGAGAAGGTAAGAGTGGCAGTTTTACTCCTGTTAGAGCAATACTCTGCTGGTGCTTTAGCAGAGTGAAGGGGATGGTCTGGGACAAGTGGGAACAAGCCCTGTGAGAATCCTTCCCTTCAGAGAACAGGCAATGGTGCAGGGAGCTCACAGCTGGGTGGGTGCCTGGGGGTAAATCCTGCACACCAGGCAAGCTGAGCCATACACATTTCAGGACCTTGGGCTACAGTCCATCCTTGCATGCTGGGAAGCTGCCACAATCCTAACAGGCAGGAGAAGGGAACTTCCTCCCCATTCCCTGGCCAGAAGCCAAAGCCAGAGCCCCTTCCCACCCAGCAGGCAACCAGAGGGAATGTTTGCCAAGCAGGAGCAGCATCACTGTCTCTCCCCCTGTATCATCCCAGCCATGCAGGAAAAGGGCAAAATCAAACTATGGAGCAGTATTGGAGACAAAAATATTGCAGGGCACAAAAAACCATATGCTTTGACGTGCCTGGTGCTCAGCTGAAAAATAGTACATGGTGTATAATGTCTGACTGAGTTTTCATCAGGAATGCAATACTATTGCAAAGTTGCAATTTTGCCAAAGTAACGAGCATATAAAAAGTTTTCTATCGTATTTTCAAACATTCATTATAAAGCCCCTTCTTAACAACCCAATAACTGAAGTCTGCATATTCAGCCAAGTTATCAGACCTACAAATTTGGAAAGACCTCCAGCGCTAGTCTACTTAACTGGATGCATTCCAGCATCTTTTCAGCCAGCTGGCATTTGCTCCCAAATTTACAGCTGGCAAACAACCTCCTTAAACATTTCCAGTTCCTCAACAGAACTGTTTAATGTCTACCTTTAACACACCAACCACCTGACTTCAGACACAGCACTCAGCAGCTCTGACCGCAGGGCGCAGAGTTATAAAATTTACAGCTTCTTGAGCTGGAAAACCGCAGCTCTGTGGCTGGAATCTGCTGGATCTATTCCGAAGGAAAGGAGCTGTGCCTTTAGCTTACGGCACAAAATGTTAAAACAATGGATAAATTGAACTCTCCTGAGAAAAGAACCTTTTCCTTTTGCTGCTAATTTTGAATAAATTCTCTACATTAGCTGTGCATCTGCTCCTTTGTTTCAGATTTTTTTTTCTCATGGCCATCCTAAGTTCCCAATATAATACTCTGTTTTGCAGGTCAGATTTTTAAAGAGTCTACTAACATTGCTTTGCTATGATTGACTTGGTGCTTTCCAGTAGTTTTTTATTGTAAGATGTGCATGTGAAGTTACTTGCAGCACACTGAATTAAAAGTGATTAATTGATACAAGCTAAGTTCCTATTCCTTCCATGATGTTTTGTTCCATGTATAGGAAAGAATACTTCTGCCTGGCTTGTAGCATGCCGAAAAAAATCTCTCTTATCTCTATGGAGGACTAACAGACATTTACAAATCACTTACAGAGAGAAGCTGAGCACAGAGGAAAAAAATCCAGGTAAAAAGGACTATTTTCATCTGCATGTGCCCAATTCACAAAATGGGCAAGAGCCCAAACTCTGAATTCCAGCATCCCCAGTGTCTTTGATCTGCATCCTCAAGCTGCATCTACATTGCAAACCTTATCTACACTTCCTGGCTCATTCCCATGCTTTGGAGGCCTTGGATAATTTCTTTAGGGGGATGTACCAGCCTTCAGGGAGGGCAGACAGAGAAGTCTCTGTGAGGACACGTGCCTGGCTGTGCTCTGCTTGAGGCCTGCAGCTCTCATCCACTGGGGGTCTACATGCTCTTTAATAAATATTGTAACATCCAATATCCTAAGCCACATTCTGATTTCTCTGTTCAATCAGGGTTAAGTCCATGGATTTATATGAATTTATTCTGGTATATTTAAGCATGTAGCATATGGTTCTGGTGGAAAAGTGTTTAAAACAAGTTTTAAAACTAGTCTGTTGTCCTCAATGGGCAGTTATTGGATGGGATCCTTGACAGTGGCAGAACCAGGGCTTCAAAGGAAAGTGGGAGAACACCTGTTTGGAAAGCAGTAAAGGAAGAATTACCCACTGGGTACTTAAGCCAAACCTTAAAACAAAAGGGGTTTTATCTCTTCAATACTTCTAAAATAACTTTAAACACAGTCCTAACTAAAAGCTTATGACAAACTACTGTTTTTCAAGTCCACTAAGGTCATTAAAAGGAAAAAAAAAGAAAAGAAGTATCCTTGAAAGGGTCCTATATGATCTCATTTCTACTTCAGCTGTTTCAAATTTATCTTCCATTGTTATTATGCTCCATTTTTTCACTGTTCACATGCTAAATGTACAACCTTCAGGGATGCTGTCCAGCTAATCTCTCCTCACTACAGGAGAACCCTTTTATCCATTGTATTGAGTCAACATCTGTATCTTATAAGTACATCTTAGGTCCCTTTAGCCTACTTTCTCTTCAGGGGAAATCAGTACAAATTTATCATCTAGTAGCTAATAATAAATGTAATCCTTTATAACTGCAACTTGGCTTTCTCCCAGTGGCAGCTACATCATCAGCAAAGCCATTCCACCTGGCCTCCCTTCTCCTGTTTTCCCCTATTGATAAAGAGGAAGTGATTTACTGGATTTAATTAGATGTATTTCTGCCTTGAAGCACCATTCACCTTCTCTTCCTGTGGATGTCTGCCTCTTTACAAAGCATCCTTTCCATCTGTTCCTTATTGATGTTAAAATAAACTCTGTTTATTTCACAAAGATGTCACAATTTCTTGATTTAATGTTTCACCAAGTTTGAGGTAAACTTCAGGGAGGATTCTCATCCTGTCTCATCCTGGAAAACTTTGCTTTCTCCAATTGTATTTCACTCCTCCAACCAGTCAATTCTTCCTTCATCTGCTTATTGACAGAATGGAACAAAACAATTACAAAACTCATGTTTTTAAGTTAGTTCCTCAATCCCTGGCCATGCAGCCTTTTTCATGCCCACATAAAGTTTTGTTTTCTTGTGCCCTTTCAGAATCTTTCTCAGCATTTGAGTGAGTCGTGGAGGGTGACTGAATATTTCACCAAATGAGTGTCCCCAGTGAGCCCCACAGGGGACAGAGCCCTGTGGGAGCTCTCCTTCTCCAAAGGATTTTCAGCAGCTGGTGCTGCCCACTGGCAGCCCTTGTTTGCAAAGCTAGATAATTAATGATAAATGTACTGACTGATTCTCCTCAAGTACATAAAAACATTGAAAAGGTCTTTAAACAGGAAGAACTGACCTTGGGTTACCTAGGTCTAAATAACAGATAAATGAGCTAAAGGTATTCAGCCACATTAAAAATTAAAAAAAAGAAAGAAATTAAAAATTAAAAATCTGTTTAAGATGAGACAAATACGCTACAAAAACTATATTTTAAAAAGCTGGTATCAATTTCTCATCCTAGCTTAGCTTCTACCATATTTCTACCCCTCTGGTCACTGACCATTATTTCATGTAATCTAAATTGGGCCATTTCAGCTTCTGTCTTCTGAATCCATGAATATTTTCATTTCAGCTTTTACTGGCTTTTGAAAACCCATAATCACCAAAAATATCAGTAATGTTAACTTCAGAAGGACACGGATACACAAAATCTGAAGGACATCAATTTACTGGGTTTTCCCTTCCCCCTGTCTGTGAAATCAATTCCTGAACAATCCAGAAGGGATCCTGATGAATCCTAAAACTTCATCATGCATTCACCCCCCAGCAGTTGTGCTCAGGAAATACTAGTCGTGCATATTAATTCCACATTCATCTCACAATGTTCTCCTCTTCAGGAAATATCTGGCCACTACAGTTTGTACTTTTTCTCCCACAACCCAGTTAAATTACAGAGTCACTACTCTTTGTCTTTTTTAGTATGATTCATTCCCATAATTACATATCTGTATTATATAGAAGTATAGATATGGAGGGGAGGGTTTGGTGAAATTCTAGGGTAAATAAGAAGAGCACTCTATATCTTTTTGTGGTCTCTCACCCATTTTTGAATAGTGTTGAGGATGGCAATGTCTGATGAAATGAAACGTGCTCAGACGAACTATTGAAAAGCCTGGCAGAAAAGCAGATGCATAGGAACACACTGTACAATAAAATATAAATATACCACATCTCATAGAACTGCAAGGCTGAACTTGTGCTGTGCAAGCAATGGGAAATTTAGAGATTTTTTTTTCTTATTTGCATCTCCTTCTGCTCTCTCAGGACATGCTTCAGTTGTCTCTTTCCAAAAAATATTTTGGAGGATGACTGCATTTCAAAGGAAGTGATTGCCTTGAGCACAGACTTGCCAGACCTGTCTGGTCCCATCCTCTCCTGGGAATGCTGCTCAGAGGACGTGCACAGCCTGAGCTTCCTGGATACTGCAGCCTGGTTTGCACGCAGAAACAAAGGCAAAAACCTGGACCATTTCAGCCACCACACAAATCTCTACCAAAATTTAACTGCAGAATGAAATGGGCACGAGCTGTGTTAATCTGGCATTCAGTCATAGGTGGATGGCAATAAATACAGCTGCAAAACCTTCCATTTTCAGCCCACCTGAATAATAAAAGCTCCTGTATTATACATACAATTTATCCACGTCCTCAATACCTGCAGTGCACCATTTTACTAGGGCTCACAATGAATTATTTTGGAAGAAACACAACTGCCCTAATCTAGGAAAAGAAGTATTAAATATCTTTTGAATGCAGCCTAATTTAAAAAAAAATTAAAAACCTAAAGATTACAGGAAGAAGTTGAGGTCCAAACCCTGGAAAACCTTATCTTACATAAAATAATTTAGTTGAATAAAAAATTGCAGCAGGGCAGTTTCGTGTGCTTCTTTGAAAATTATAGGCGAGATAAAAATGAAAACAAAGCTACACTGTATTATGCTTAAACATTCCCTTTTTTCAGCCTACTATCAGTTTCTGGTATGTAGAGCTGAAGCAGGATTTGTTTCACTATTATGGCTGCAAGCAGACATTCAGCAATTTTGTTTCTCAAAACATATTTCTTCAGTTTTCTGTCATTTTTGCTTCTTAGAGTTACTGGTAAGTTATAAATAATGCAGATCTCTGAACAGAAAATTCTGCTTCTTTTTTTTTCAAAATTGAGCTTGCTAAATTTTCCTAAATTATTAAATGGGGAAAAAAACATTTTAAATCCAGTTCATAGATATGTGTGATTGGGGAACGCATAACATTTTTAATCATTAGAATCCCCAGCTACCAATGCCAGTGGTGTAGGTATTTCAATAAAAATACAAGGGAAGCTTAAATAAGCTCTGAAAGGAGCAACAGCCTCCAGTTAAATGTTACATCTTAATAAAACTGTTTAGCATAATTTGAAAGGATGAAAATAGAAGTGTTATTTGGCATTAATTTCTTTTCTTTAATCTTTATTCTGCGAAGTATGTGCCTGATATGCAGCCAAGTCTTCCGGCAGGCGATTTATTATTCATACTTCAGCTCTATAATAATAGTAATAGAGCTCAAATCTACTTTGGGTTATGACAAATAAGATTCCTGGGAGTTCAGCTTAACATTTCATAGTATTTGTAAGCGTGGTGGTTTTGGTGTAAGGCAGATGGTTTGCAGGGAGGGAAGCATGTCTGGAGCTTTGGAGACCAAACTGATCGGACTAAAGGATGATCTCTATGAACCCACACACCCAAAAGGAAAATTCTTCAATGAAGAAAAACGTTGCAAAATGCATTGTGAATTGTGGTGGCAATTTGTGGAGAGACAAACCCTTAGCCCACGTGAAACTGCCTGTTCTAAAACTTGTGTTCAGTCTACAGAGGTCTAACATGCCCATGCTCCAGGGCCTTCAGTAG
The DNA here is from genome assembly GCF_000277835.1 of Geospiza fortis. Classification (NCBI taxonomy): domain Eukaryota; kingdom Metazoa; phylum Chordata; class Aves; order Passeriformes; family Thraupidae; genus Geospiza; species Geospiza fortis. The sequence continues at coordinate 144,361 of NW_005054704.1, read as the reverse complement.
TTCCCAAGGACACATTTCAGTCCATTACTCAGCCAGCAGGAAGAGCAGCAAAGCTCTTCAGTATTCCAAACAGACACTCCTCTGGACACTTGTGAAAGCTTTAATAACCCTTGAAGAACACCCTTCATGTCCCAGTCTGTGCTTGCTCTTTCTTGGTTTAACAGGCCCAAGCTGGGCAAGGGAGCAGATCCCAGGGCCTGGGATATGGGATGGGGACAAGGACAGCAGGATGCTGCCATGGCCAGGGGGCACAGCCCAGCCTGGGATATGGGATGGGGACAAGGACAGCAGGATGCTGCCATGGCCAGGGGGCACAGCACCCAGTGCCATGCTCCCCCGGGGCACTGCATGTTCCAGAGTGCTGCTGGAAGGTGTGGGAAGGAACTGAATCCCTGCTGGGGAGGGATCCTTCCTTCTCACAGGGAAGGAAGGATTCACCAAAACAGACCCAACAGCTGAGTTACAAAGCCAAAGACCTGCTAGAGCTGAAAAGGGCAAACTAATGGAACTAACAGGAAGCAAAGCCCTGGATGATTCAGCCAGAAATGGCCCCTCAGATATTCCAATGCATTTTAGAAGAAAATCTAGCTAAGCAACCTAATGCAGAAAGAGGTTTTTCTCAGAATAGCAGTAGCAAATGCCAATTTCAAAATTGTAAAACTTGAACTAACCATGTAAGTACCAAGTTTCCTTTCTGCTTACAACAGTTTCAAGACAGGACATCTGGCAAACAAAGCAGGTGACACGAATTTGATTGTGAGATAGATATAATAGAATAACTGAACCAGCAGAAATTCATTCTACAGGAACCTGTGTGTGGTATTTTGACTGCATTCCAAGGTAGATGTGAAAATGGCTCCACTCACCTGCAGTTTCAGAAGCATTATTTGAACCTGTAAACATTGAGCATTGACGTAATGGTACCTTTAATTTTTACATTATTGGATTTTACTGCGTGCCATATATGGGAGGCATTCATAATCTCCATCACCACCTTGCAACTCAGAAATTATGCTATAGGGTGTTTTATGCACCTTCCATTGCACTGAATTTGTGACAGTTTAGTAAACCTCAGACCTCGGTAAAGCAGCGAAAGGCCTTTCAATCCAGCATGATTGACCACACAATTAAGTCTGAATGCTATCATGACTCAACAGTATTCTTTAATCTCTCTGAGAGCCCCAGTGCAGAGCTGAAGCTGTCGTCACCAATTCTATAATGGACATCAGGGCAAGAACAAACAAAAGCCAGGCTTACTTCAAAGACCAGCGTCTCATTAGTGGGTCCTGCCGCGTAGAGACTCTCGGGCTGGTTAAAGGAGCGTTGGTAATCAAAAACTGTCCCGGCAAAGGGGAACTTCCCTGGCCAGTCGATGGTCCAGTCTCCTGTCAGGTAGTACCTGCTGGCCAGGCTGCGCACGGCCAGGTAGCTGGGGGAGACGTGCAGCTCCTGCAGCTGGATGCTGCGCGCGCCCGCCGGCACCGTCACCACCGCGTAGTAGTCTGTCAGGAGAGGAGGCAGCAACCAGTTGGCAGCTGGCACACACAGAGCTGGCTCATCTCCCTGAGCCCCTTTCAAAATCAGCACACTTCAGAAGATACACCGCTC
>NW_005054704.1:92421-142683 GCF_000277835.1 Geospiza fortis | reverse complement strand
AGCCTGCAATCAGAGTGGCTCTGAGGTATTTCAATTCCTGAAATTTTTCCTTGTGATTAAAGGCAAGAAAAAGCAAGTTCACCTTAGAAAAATTCAGAACACACTAATGGTGGCTCCACTGTAGCTTTTGCTGTAGTTCCCTGCAGTAGCTGAAGGTACTACTGCCAAGCACAAGGCCTTGTGAGGTGAGGTGCACTGGGATGCAGAGTTTTCACAAAGCCCTGGATTCCAGAGGATCTCCCTGCTGCCAGCCAGGGCTCCATTACTACATCCTGGACAATTTCCTGGCCTATATTACTGCAGTAAGGACACGTCTTATGACCAATAGCAAAGAGATGCTCAAAATACCCCTGTGCATACTGAAATCTTATCTGAGTTTTATGCCTGAAAAACTGCAGCACGGTGAGATTATTTCCCAAGAAGCCTGTGACAGTCCTCTATGGAAAAGTCCACCTCCCAATACCTGGATCTTCTGCTGAAACAGCTTCCAGACTACTTAATTTGAAAATGGACATGGAAATCCTGTCATGTTTGGCATTATGCTGTGCATTGCTTTTTATATATTCCACAGTCCCATCCCAGTCAGAGCTGCTGACAGCTATTTTTTCACTTGCCTGAATCCTAAAATCTCTTTCCAGAGGAAATTCACATGTGTAAAGGGAAAATGTGGCTTAAGAAACAAGAGAATTGTTTAACTGACCAAGACTTATGCTCAGAGCCTTCTTGTTACCAAGAAACAGGAGAAATGGGAACTCTCACTCTCCCTGTGATTTTCTGCTCACATCTGGACCCTCAGCCACTGCCTGAATGAGTAAGGAGTTATATATATTGCATGGGGACACAGCAGAGCAGTGAGTTGATGGTCATGGGGAGCAGTTTTCCTTACCATTAGCTTTGTGCTGGGTCAAGTATTGGCCTTTAAAGAACTTGCACGTTGAATTATCTCCTTTACAAACTCCACAAGCATCCAACACAGCTTTGGAACCAAGTCCATGATCACACCCTACTTGCTGCAACCAAAAGGCACAAGTGAAGGACTCAGACAAAAGGGAATTTGAAGAAACAGCTGCATTTTCCCTAGAGGAGTCAATTGCCCACTAATAAAAAAAAGATAGACATTAGGATTGTAAGAAACTTAATTTTATCTTACTTCACATATTCCATCAATACAAACATCATAGTTATTTGGAGAACACAGAGTTCCATCCTTCACTTTGCTGGACATTGCAAAGAAAAAGTCAAAGTCTTCAGCTGTGCAATACAATTTACATCTGTCTTGCTCTGGGGAGAAAACAAACAAACAAAGAAACAAACAAAGACAAGGAAGTATTAGCAGACCTGCACTGTTAAAGAGATAAAAAGCATCTTGGCTGTTGTTTCTTCCTGTATTCTAGAAGATAAGCTACAAGGATGAACTGTGCATGATGCCAGCTTAGGACATCAGAATGTAGCTAAATAGAAATATAGCTAAATAAAGTACTTTATATTATGCTTTTTTAAAAGCACATGTGAGTTTGCTTGTCCACACAAAGAATTAAGAAATCAAACTCTGTGTAAAAGCATTGCCTTAGCCCTGCTGCTGCACCCTGCTTTCAGTTCCACTGCCTCACAGGATCAAATTTCATTTTTATCAAGATAAATGGGAGACTGCAATAATTTTATCTGAAGTTTATTTAAAATTTGGGAGAGAGATAACATGGCACAAATGACCAATTCAGCTGAAAGCTAGAACTGCAGCCAGACTTCCCCCTAACAAAAGTATTTTTCCTCCAACAAATCCCAACCATTGTGAAATTTGTCCTTACATATGGGTGGTGTGTTATGCTTATAAAGGGCTGATGCAAAACCAGTCATGAGATTATAAATATTATCACAACTGCTGAAAAGCAGAGTTTTAATACAAATTGAAGTGCAACAAATAAAAGTTTTTAAGAACATGAAATTGGATTCAAAAGAGAATCCTTTTATTGTTAAATCAGTAGCTGGATTTCCAGTAGTCCCTTCTACAGAGGCAAAGAATCTGTGGCAATTTTGAAAACCAGATGGTGTTTCCAAGAGGATAAATGTAGATCTTGGAGGAGCTTTTACAAAGCAGCTGAGAGGAAGGATGGGCATTTTCAACTTCAGAATCACTTGGGGACATCTTGCTTTTGACAATTACGCCCCTTGACCCTAATTTTAGGACTTTTTTACTAAACACTAAACTTTTTTACTCCTCTCTTTAAAACCAATGTAGGCCACCTTAATTTCTATTAAACAAGATGTATTTTTTGCCCTATTATACAACATCCACTCCTACATGCTGTGAAACTTCTTTCCTCTGTTCATTAGCATGTTAGAATATTTTTAAATACCTGTGAAAATGACCACAAAAACTTTTGAAGAAAATATAATCATGCTATGAATGATTGTGCATGTATACATTTAATTATATTCATTATCATCAAAAGCAAATTTGTTCATGTGCTGAACAAGGCAGCTATGATGTGAGAAAATTCAGACACTTTTATGCAAGTAGTGCTTTTGAACTGGAGAAAATATTTGTTTTAGCTGATAAAAGTGAATACTGATTCAAAATATTTGCAAAATTAAGATGCATAAAGTAAAAATAAACTTGCTTGTGCAAAATAACAGAAATAGTTATTGAGACCTGAACTTGATAAAGATCTCTTAGTAAAAGATGACTTTAAAAAATGTATGCCAGTACATTGTTTGCATTTCCCCTTCTCATGGGACCATACCAGCAGAAAAGTCAAAAGGTTGATTTACTGCTACATTTTGAAATCTGAGAACATTCCAAAAGAAGGAAGATTCTGGTAGTATTATTGTGTAAGCTTACATTTCCCATGCTGGAAATTCCATGGAAATTGTTTTGCTTGGGTTTCAGACTAAGCAATATGGAATATAAAATGAGAGAGAGAGGGGTGGCAGCAGCCGGGGAGTCACAGTGAGGACAAGGACTCCAATTCCCAGCCCAAATCAATCCTGCATGTGCCTGCAGGCAGGATCCCACAGCAGCCTGGCTCCAGCTCTGCCAGACAGCAGACACATCTCCCCCAGCCCCAGGAGCCTGTGCCTGCTCACAGGGGGTGATGCTCACAGGGGGTGATGCTCACAGGGGGTGATGCTCACAGTGGGTGATGCTCACCCAGAGCACGCGGAGGAATGGGCACTCAGAGCTCCCTGTCCCTGAGAGCAGGGCCACTCTCACCTTCCACTTTGGTGTAGGGCTTCCACTTGTAGAACCAGCCCCGGAAGGGTTTGCTGTTGTACTCTGCACACTGCAGGGCTCGGAAGTCCAGGCTGCCTGCTGGGCAAGGCTGCTTGTTGCAAAGCTGATACACACGGCCAGAGCCGGGGCAGAACTTCCCGCCGTACTGCGGCCTGCAAGGGAAAGAAAAAAGGTGATTTTGCAAAGCCTCCCTTTTGTGTGATTGGCATGCTACACGTGTGTGAGGATACAGGGAACAGGAGAGGACATTTTGCCCTGGGAGATCAGCATTTCTTATATGGGCCATTAATTTTCATGGTTCCTAAAACCAAGCAAAGCAGTTGACATGAATTATCTACTTGGATCACTGCAGACTCAGCAAAGATGCAACCATCTAGAGGTGAGTCATGTTTGCACTAATTTAAATTTATAGGGCTATTTGGTACTGGCCGGGTTCAACCTTGTTATTCAGCTATTTTTACTCTGCTGTAACCAAGGAATGAACATGTGCAAAGAATTACCTATCACAATTAGAGTTAATAAAGGATAACATAACACTGATCAAACAAAAAGAGGATGAATGATTACATTTGCTTGTTCATTTATTTTGTAAATCATTTTGAAAAAATGTGCTTTTAAATAGTCAGAGGAAACAGGGACTGTGCATAGTTGTCCTGCTTTAGGAAAGTGCTGGAATTCTGAGGTAATTTTAAACATGTCACATCCACTTCAGCAAACCTCACCTGGGCATTTCCCTTCATCTTGGCCAGAATGGAAAGAGCATATTCTATTCCTTTGCTCATACCTCACATTATCAGAATATTATTTTTTAACCATTTGCTCTGTGCTCAGATATTGTAAAACAATGTAAAATGCAAGAGTTGCTCTTTTGAACTTAGCAATTCACTGATGTCATTTGTGCAGTTTCACAATGCTCAAATACACATCTGCAAGCACCGAGCCAAGTCTTCAAAATAACAAATTCTAAGAACTCTTTGTTGTATTTCTGGCATCCAGTGAAAAGAAATGTACCAATGCTATACTTACACTTATTTATATAATGACTTTTTTAAAAATTTGGGAACTTACATACTTGAAGAACAAGACATCAACTTTGAGTGGACAGCTTTGCCCATATTATACACACAGTAAGGAAAAAACCCAGAATAATATAAAACATACTGAATAACTGTAATATATTAACTAAAAGCAAAAATTTAAAATTCTGAGAGTATAGAATGTACAATGGAAACATATTGTTTGTTGAGATGCCTAAACACTATGTTGTAACCATTCCCCACATCCAAGGATCCCATGCAACTCCTGACTTGCTCATGCCTGGAGTAGCAGGGAGACAGCTCTGTGCAACATGGAGGAGGAAATCCAGGTGCTTCTTCTGTTTGCTGTGGTATCAGTTTTAACTCCCATATGTCTAACCCTCTAACCAAGCTGGGACTTGCCTTTTTTATGTTTTACTTACACAATATCTGTCTTTTCCAGAATTCTGGGCTGCAAAACAGTCTTTCAGAGAAAGAGATGGAAACCCACCTGTTACAGTGTTTAAAACTGTGTTAAATCACCAGTGCTGTGGAAAAAACCACAACAGCTTCCACTGACTTCCCCTGAGGTCACTTGCCAGCTACACTGATACTGGATATGATGGTGAAGGTCTTAAAGCCAAATTTTCTGTCCTGGTGGCAATCCAGCCTGTGTAGGGCAGGAAGGATATGGAACATCAGTGAAATCAGGGAGTGTTTATGTTGACTGTGTGCAATTGGTGAGAGCTTTGAGTTAAGGCAGCCAAACTGTTGGGTGCTGACTCAATTCCCTACAGACTTTCTTTACAGCTTCAGCACATGGAAGATTTTTGACCTCCTTCAACCCCAGAGAACAAATCTGCTTTAGTGTAAGGAAAAGAAGCAACCTCCTTCCAAGAAAATGCCACCAAATAAGCAATATAATGGAATTATTTATGGCTAGATCGTGATTTCCAGCCGCACTCTTGCATTTAAGGATGGGACAAAATTCCTCCAAACTAAGAAAGCTCTGAAAGAGGCATTCTGTTTCCCAGCTCCATTACAGCATTTTAATATTACAGTACATTCCCATTACTGAAACTGTTGGCTGGAGAGTGATGGAAACTTCTCCACCTTCATTTTAACCAACAAGATGTCAGTAGGAGTTAAGTAATTCACAGGAAAAGAGATGGAGATCTACAAACACAAATTCCTGTGGAAATACTATTATCCACACTGAGAAAATCATGCTTTTCTTGAGGATGTTTGTAACACCAGTAGGTTTTAGGACTGGAAGCTGTTGGTGTATCCACACATACAGTGGGATGCCCTGCACAAAGGACATTCCAGTATTTCTGTAGTGGTACAGTTTCCCCAGTACAGATACAGCCTAAAGCTTTTACCCCTCTGTGACCCCCTCCTGAGCTGACATAAACAGGGTGACCTGCATAGGGTCTGGCTGAGGATGATTGGAAAAGGGAGAAATTTGGTGAGAAAGGCCAACAAGAAAAAGTCTCCAAAGACAGATTTGGAAAAGGAGTCTGAGTGCAAAATGGTAAGTACTCCACTCCATATACGACTCAAACACTAAAATGCTGCAAGAGTAGCTTAAATTAATTCTAGAGTACCCTTTTAAGTAGAGTAGAGGTAGAACCCTTAGAGTTCCTAAACCATGACATTCACTGCAACACAACACAGAGTGAGAAATACTGAAATTCATGTGATCAAGGAAAGTATTTAATGCAATACCAAATGAATTAAGACTCTGAAATTCCGGACTCCTTATTTTCATGTTTTGTAATAATTTAATTTAATTAAGAACCCTTCTGCTCATCTTGTGTCAATGTTATGATAGTATCACAAAGCTTTATTAATCTGCATGAATCTGAAATGTCTACAATGCCTTTCACAGTATTTGTATTTTAGAAGCATTTTAAATGGCATCATTAATTTGCATCAGTTTACATCTCACATTTTCTGTAATAACTGTTACAGATGTTATATACAAAAGATTTTTTAAAGTGTGTTCAAGCAGTTTTGGTTCAGTCTTCTGACTGCACACATGCCTACAACTCCATTCTGCTCTGCTGAACAATGCACTATTGTGAGGTGTAGGATGCAGTCCCACAGATATGATTCAGGTACTAATTTAAATCTCTTGGGCACTCTTTGGGTTCTTTCCCAGCCAAACTATTAAATTATGCAATCAATTTCTATCTTGGAAAAGTACCTCAACTGTAAAGTGCTGTGGTGTATGAAAACCAGATCCATGAAATTACACTGTGACAATTTACAGGAACATAATGATTTTAGCAAATCTGCCCAGCTCTGTGGACTGCAGATGATCCCCGTGGGTGTTTGTCAGTGAGAATTTGTGCACAGCTCCAGTGGGAATTCCAAAGCCATACCCAGAGCTGCTTGGGTGCAGTCATAAGGGCTGCCTGAAAATTGGCAGGAGGATGGGAATTGAATGGTTGGACATTATTTGCAAGAGAAGGATTTCACAAACTCATCAGGTAACAAGATTTTCACACACAGCAGCCTCATGCTGTATTCCTCACTTGCCCTTAAATTTCTGGCAACATGGGTCACCTTTAAATCGCCAGAAACTGAGATATTTTCCTCAGTGTTCATAAGATGTCAATCATTGTGATTTCATTTTAGAGTCCAGTCAGTTCTTCACAGATCCACACCCTTGTTCTAATCTAATTTTCAGAAATGTTGTTCGTTGTCATTTTCAAAATTTTGCTATCCAAAATCATCTATCAAGCTTTTGAACAAAACAAACATCAGCTCCTACACAAATCTGGATTAGGAAAAGTGACATAAATATATCACATATAAAATAACATACATATATGTATCAAAATATATAAACATCTGAAATACGTTTCAGAAATTCAGAAAAAAAGGAATCATTATTCTGAATTTTTAGAGGTTAACAATGAACAGGGACTAGTCCTTAAATCATTCTGTGTGGCATTGAAAATAGATGATATTACTTTTCTTCTGATTCCACATTAATACAAAATGCTGTGATGTCAAATACAGCTACCTGGACATTTGTGCACTGTTGTGTGGCTTATTTATACTCCTGTCATTCCATCAATGTAACTCTGGGAGAGAATTATACCATTTTGTCTTTGCCCTAACTGGATTACCCCTAAGGCAATGGAATTAAATCTAGTGAAAACATGATCCAGCTCTGGTAGCAAGTATGACTCGGTGACATCTAATCTTCATTAGAACAGACAGTTCACCCTGAAGGAAAGTTCTAAATGCTACAGCAGATGACACACTTCATGTTGAAGAGATTCTGCTTGAAGCTCTCAGAAATCTTTATCAATCACACCATGCACCAAACTGAACCATTTCCACTACTGGACATTCTCCTGTCACACAAGGAGAGCAAGGGGGAGCTTGTGCATAAATGCAGAGAACAATGTGCAGCCATACTCATTCAGCAAGAAAAGCAGGGACCAAAGCAGGAAAACCAAAAAAAAAAAAAAAAAAATATATATATATATATACACATATGGCCTCTGAGACCCTGCATTCTTGTGCTAAACTGCTTAACAAAGGAAAATATCCAAGTAATTTTATTTATGAAAATGAACTGAGAAACAGCAAAAAAGGTTGACAAAACACTCTGCTACAGATCTGCAAAAATTGGCTTGACTGAGGGTAATAAAGACTATTTTAACTAACTCACATTCTCCTATAACACAGTATATGAAGCGTGGATATTATACTGCAGCACTGTATAGTAGATGAGAGGCTTCTTTACAGCCTCATATAAACTGTGTCATATTTTCTCTGTTTTTTATTACTGCAGTTTAAATGTTGCTTTTACTGTGTGCAATGAGGAATACATGTGTCTCTGCCTGCTGAATTTGTGTATGAAATAAAACAGGGAAATCCTTCTTTTCTTGTAAGCTGCAGTGAGTTGAGTACTTGGGAAAGATGCTGGTCAGCTAACACTTTTAATCTACTTTGAAATGCTTATTATAATGAATAGTATTTACAGAGATAAGGTATTAATTAGAGGCAAATAAAAAAATGTTTCATGAGTTAGCATACAATTCCAGGGTTCAGCAACTTTCATTTGACTCATGAAATATAAAAGAATGCAAAGAACATGCAAAGACAGACATGCAAAGACATCTGTCCTTATCATCCTGGATAATATGATCTCAGTAGAAATCTCAATAGCTTTTAAGATGTTTTTCTCCTGCTCATAGGCTGGCAGGTGTAAAAATGTCTGCATGGTGCTTCCTTAAATGTAAAATATAAAAGTGTACAATGTAGAAGTGTCTATACAGTGTTACCTTACTTCTGCAGCTATTTGATAAACTGTAGCATCCCAGGATAGATGAAGCAAGTTGGGCAGGAGATGTTGAGGACCTGCATCAGTCTGCAGCCAGGCTCTGCTTTCTGGTGTCAGGGCACAGAAGTGTCTGCCACCCACGGGCTGCTCGTGCTGGACACAGGAGAAAGCCCTACAAACATTTCCCTGCAGAAACGGAGCCTCCTCGTTTCCTGCCCTAGGAACATGAATAGAGTACAAACACTACCTTTCCATATCTGTGTCTTACTTTGGATTGTTGCAGTGTCTTTCCTGATAGGTGACCCCCCCTCCGCAGGTGCGAGTGCACTCAGACCACGGGGACCAGGCAGACCACTGGCCATGGACAGGCTTGGGCCCGTGCTCCCCGTACTGCACACACTGTCCTCTGCGACACCACTGCAAGACAGGCACACAAAACACAGTCAGCACCACCTGGGACATGCACAAAAGGAAAAAAACACCCCAACATTTAAAAGCTCCAGTGCTTGATCCTAACACAGTCACCCAATGAACTCAATGAATGGCGCGCAGCAGGACAAGGACTCTGCAGTGGGACATTGATCCATACAGTGGCACACATAATTAATGTTCTAATATTTGTCCAAGTTTTGAGTTGAAGATCCCTGGGGTAGCAAATTTTCAAAACTATTCTCTTGAAGAGTGTTTTTTTGCCTTACTCTTCCCCCAAAAATCCATGTTACTTTATGACACTGAGCTGCAGAGCCTCAACACTTCCCGTGTAATTTACACACAGCCTCCCAGAATTCTGCTAACATGTCTCCCTTTCATGATTCAATTTGGAAATATTGCACAAAGAGAAAAAGCAAAATAGAATATTTGTCAGTAACTTCAAAATCAAAACAATGTTCTGCTGGAAGAAATCTTTCAGATAAAGAAGATTTTTTGCCTAACTATAGATGAGAGTAAAGTAGAAGGTTCAACTGAAATAAATGCAAAAAAATGAATAAGATGAGTGTAAATTAGGAGGTTTGACTCAAACAAATAAGCTCTTTTAGTGGTGATCTCTGATGAAAATATGGCCTTAATCTATACAGCAAATAGTATGGCTTAAGGTATGCTCATATCAGAGTGGAATTAGACACATTGATCTAACTCCTGTTATAATTAATGTATTTTCTTACTGATTTAGATTTGCCAGAGATATCTGATCCCACAGCTCCTTGGGAGAGGCACCAGGCCCTGCCATCAGCCAGGTACAACTGGGAGGCCACATCCTGAGTATGCATCCCAGTGGAATCATTTACAAAGCAATCTCAAGGTCTAGGATGGCAAATCTGGAGCCATCTGGCTAAAACCAGTTTTAATGGGACCTTGTATTTGACCAAACACAGTCTAAACTCAAGTTAGGATGACAATATTTTATTTATACAACAACTTACCATACTTATACCACAAGCTGTTCCTTCTGCTGCGGGCATGAACTTTGTCTCACACCTGTGACCTACTTTGTGGCACCAAAGGGATTTGCAGATATCCTGAAAAGGAAACAGTACTCACTTCAGTGCTCATACTTTCCATTATTTCCTGGTATTTAAAAAGAGTAACCAATGAAACATGCTGTTGCTACCTTAAAAGACATATAAATAAACTTTTCTGAATTTGGAAACGCCTGGGTTACAGTTTCTTAGCACAGATGTACCCTATATATTGCCTTCTTGTTTATGCACCATTTCACTATATATTTCTTAAAATTATATTGAGTGTGAGATTATAATAGAATACAAACAGTGTTAAAAAGTTCATGGCTAAAATTTCATCATGTCTGTAGGGACTATAATACTGTGAAGAGACAGGATTTTTCTAAACCACAGAAGATGATATCTGGAAAGGCAGTCTGTGCACTGTGCTGTTCACTCCCTCTTCCGTGTCTATTAGCTGTGGAAGAAACACAGCTGCCACCCCTTGAATAATACAGTTAGTGTGTAATAAATCAAAATACTCCAGGATAATAGCAGGAGTAAAAGAAATTACCATACCTTTTTTCAGAATGAGCACTCCAGCTTATTTTAAAAAATGCCCTCTCTGAAGAGACCAGTAAGGAGTGTAACAGTCATTAAAACAATAGGTTAATCTAAATTAATCATTCATCATGAAGTCAAGAGTATAAGTTACATTTCATTGCTCTAAAATAACCCCATATATCTCTCCCAGGCTTTTTGCTGTCATAAAAGTAAAACACAAGAAACTGAGTCCTTCTTACCCCACACAAGCTTTGATAAAACTCTACTGCCTGCTAATTTCGCTTAGCACAGCAGGCAAGGGTTCATGGCTCATGTGGATTCAAGAGCCCTCCTTATGACTCCTGGAAGGAACACGTTTCCTTCTGAAACTCCCCTGAGGCTGGGATATTCCTCAAAAGAGGCCAGTGCCTTCAAAGCAAATTGCCAAGCCAGATAAGGCAGAGAGATAGCCCAGGCCTCAGAAGAGCCCTGTACTTGTACTTTTTCAGTGTACTGCAGTTCTCTCATGCCATTGTAACTTCCCAAAAGTGCATGGATAGGTACCTTTACAAAGCTGAGGTTGCATAGTTTTGCTTTCATTCCAAATTGCCATTTGCACTGGGTATCAGCATCATAGATCTGCCCTGGCAGTTTGTCAGGGTACTTATACTGTCCTGTTTGCTTAGGTTCATCAATCAGGCAGGCAGCTTGAGCTGTACTATAATGAGAAGGTAAATTAATCATGACTATGATCTTGACATCAAAATATTTTAATTTGCTACAGACCAGCACAAATACATATTATGGTATACAGTACCTTTAAGTAGTTTTAGAGGTATGCTCTGAAACAAGAATATCTATGTGCAGGAGCCAAAAGTTCTTGACATCTTGTTGGTAGCCTGACATGCAAAGTTTTAAGGAAGCAGGAATTTCCAGGCTTTGGGACTGTTGTGACAACAAGAAAGAATGATGCCAAATTCCTTGCCTCCCTGTATTCCTGGATAACCAAGAGCAAGCTGCCCTCTGCCTCTTTCCCATCAGTGGATTCCCCAAATGAGGAGCCAGCAGAAGCAGCAGGCACAGTGTCCCATTGCAGCATTTACCCTGTGTGGAGCTGCCAGGGGGCTGTAGCAGGGTGTGTGCTTTGGGCTGTGCAGAGCACAGCTCCCAGCTCCACCTTCTCCCCTTCCTCTCTGCCTGGCAGCCCCTGTGTACAGAAGGTCACCCCATGCTGGATTTGCCTCCCAGGTGTCAGTCTCTGGGACCATATGGCAGGATGGAGGGCTTTTAAGCTTGCAGTTTGCAATTGCAATTTTGTATAGATTTGCAATCTATGCAAAAAATATGTTCCATCACTGCAGCATGAAAATAGCCCCAGAACTCCATTACCTTCTCTGGCTGCTACTCAAAGATATTGACTGGGAATTCAAGGACCAGATCCACATAACTACCAAGGTGCCTGCTTCTCACTCTAAGGAGTTAATATCTAAAATGCCTGTGTTGCTCTTGCTCAAAATACCTCCTACACATTTTTTAGTATTCTATATAGTCTACCCATGAATAACAAAATAAAATAAGGGAAAGATTAATGTAATCATGAATTAAACAGTGATTGAAGAACAGTTCCTCTAAAGGCATCACTGAGTAATGACAACATGCTGGGAAAAAACCTGACAACCTTCCCTTTCTCCTTTTTTGTTTCTCCCAGAAACGGGATGTGAAAAATGTAAAATAGCCTTTACTCGTGACATGAGCTAGATCAGGAGAGAAACTCCAGTGAGAAAGGCCACTGATGTTAATTTACATTTTGTAATGACTTTGGTACCACTGTGTCTGCCCTCTTTTGTGTATGCTTCCTACTCCTTCTCTAATAAACCCAGCTGCTGACAGGAATGCCTGGGAAAGAATGACATGCCAGTCATTACTGCAGGGTATTCCTGGAGGGTGAAACTCCTGCTTTGGAAACAAGGCAGGACAAAAAACCCTTCCAGGCTACACCACCTCACTGGTGCAGCAGCCCGAGCATCTGGGCTCACACACTGCAAGGGTTTGAGCACATTTTAAAGGAGGAGAATTTCACACTTCAGTAATTTTTATGCTGTTCAAGAATTCAAGCCCAGTTACTAAAGCTGCATTGCCTGGCACTGGCCCAGATTTACATCTGACCTACCTGAGAAATTTGTTGAGATACTGCCTGCTGCACACAGACCAAGAAAACACTCCATTGTTTCCAGTGAGTGTGGGAGACATAATATTTCCCTCAGCTTTTCTACAAGCATTTCCTTCTCCATCGTGAATCATCCCAAAGCTGGAAAGAGAACCAGGTGGGAGAGAGAAAGTCTAGATTAAACAGAAGCAAGAAAAAATTTGGGGGTAAAGAAACACTTTCTGGGTAACAGCTCTGTGCTTGAACTCCACAGGGAAGATGGAGTTCCTCCCTTTCATTCCAAAGAGATGAAAACTTATGTACCATACATAGTAGCATTGGTATAAGTTTTAATTAGCAGCAATTTTTGTCATCACACACCAATGGGAAAGGATGGTCAGGCTCCAAGGAAGAACTGTAACTGTAGAAAAAGCAAAAGCAAATAAAACAATGACCTGTGTATTAATGTTTGTCTAAATAGCTCTCTAAGCTGCAAAAAGTTTATCTAGCAAAATATTAAGAAAGTTAAAGCTTAATAATAGAGCTCTGTGCATTGTGTTTTAAAGCTTACAAGTAGGTATTGTATTCAAAGTAAGCAAGCATTGTTTTAACCAAAAGTATGTGCGCTTATAGTGATTAGATAGAACTACTGTCAATGTGCTTTTGCTTTGTGTGATTAGTCAAAAAGCTTATAAAGTTGTAACATCAAGTTTTCTAACCTGCTACCTAGAATGTAAGCTGCTAGCATCTTCCCTTTGTCATAATCATGTAATGAGACGGATGCTGAAAAATAAACAGCTCGAAGCACATTCTATAGCAGCCCCATCCCATTCATAGTGTGTAAATAAACCCCCTTGCCAGCATCCAGTGGTGCTGCACAGGGAGCCAGTGACAGGACACTGCACAGAGCAGCTGCTGTGCAGCTCCTGTGCCCAAGGTTTCCCAGTTCACCCATTTCCCAAAGCAGAACAGTTCCATGGTGGGGTGGATGGACACCACAGATCTTGTGTTCAGCCACACTTGTCCTTTCCCAGGGATCTGTCAGCTTACAACCTGCACAGCAGCGTGAGCCTGTCTCTGCAGGGACAATGCCTGCTGACATGAATGTTGTGGAGATCTCAGTCCAGGGAAACACCACCCACAGGAATGTGCTTTGCACACCATAACTGCCTTCCTGAGCAGAGGGAAGAGCTACAGAGCTCCATCTGCAGCAAAGGAAATGGGTGTGAATGAATAGAATACAGAAGTATGAATACAAAAATATTATTATTTTTTCTAATTTTAGGCACTAACTTGCTATATTATCTCAGGCAAATCACATTGGTTTCCTCACCTTTGTTATACAGTGTCATTTTGTCTAGACTGGAACTGTTTATTGGGAATAGTGCCTCTTACTGGGAAAACTGCCTCTTATGGAGTGTTTTGCTCAGTCTGAGCATCAGGAGGCCCTGCTTTCACTAGGAGAGGTTAGGATGATATAAAAAATAATAAGCAATAATAAAAAAATCACATTATAATTACAAATTATAGGGATTTCATTGATGTAGTAAAGCTAATTTTTAGAGGTTTTCCTTTCCCTGTTCTGATTTTACTGACTGTATGGGACATCTGTGAATTTCAATGAGTTTGGGATAGAAATTTCATCATCTGTTACTTCAAAATTGTAGAACACTGGCGACTTTATAAAAGTAATCTGTGCATGTGCAGGGAATATCTCATTTACTGGACTCAAGCCTCTCCTGCTATAAATCATTACAGGCTCATCAGAGTTCCTGCATGTGTTGCCACCAGCTGAGGCTCCAAACTTCCTAAAATATATGGCTCTTCCTATAAATGGACAAAAAAAGCACCAATTGAGCCAGTGTTTTAGAGCCCTTCATAAAATAGTTCCCCTGCACCACAGCCAGAGAATCCCCAGTTTATATCCCACTGACACAATGGACTCTGAACACCCAGAGGGGCCATTAAGGTTTCAGGTAAAAACACAAACTTCAGAAAATCATTAAAATGTCTAACAAAACAGTGAAATGTCTAACCACTGAAGCTTTCAGTGGATCACAGAGTGTGATATTCCCCCCTGTGAAACCTTTGGTTAATACATTCACAGGGTACCTCAGCACCCCCAAAGCTGTCACAGTTTTTTTCCTTCCAAGAATCTCTGTATCACAGAAACCAACTTCTGTTGTCTCACATCACATTTCAGGTAGTCTCAGGACCATGAACATGACAAATGATCATAAAGACATTTTGTGTCTGGTGCAGGCTTTTCCCAAGAGATAAGAAGCATTTTATTAGGAGCATGAAAGTATACCAAGGAAAGGTGGAATAATATGTGAATCAAAGGCAGTGGTGAAAAAGGAAAAAAAAATAAAATTCCAATTTGACTCTCTCAAAGTAAATAAGAAGAAATAAAAAGGGAAGAGAACATCAAGAGACTAAATGGGATAATTCTTGAAAAATAAGCTATGGGCCTGATTCTCTTCTAATACTGATTGAAAGGCATTAAAAATGTACTGAGGTCAGTGAAACTGCATTAGGTTGACAGGAGGATCACACGATATTCACATTACATATCTGGTTCTTTGAATGCTTTGGCACAATTCCCACAGGCCTCAGTGGCAGCTGGATTACTCTTTAATTCCTTGCTTCCCTTCAGATGTACAGAAACCTGTGAAAGGGTCACTCGTGTAGACATTAGGTCATAGTGTGCACTGCAGAGCATATCAGTGCAATGAAAACTGAATAGTCCTGAAGCAGTCAGGCAGAATGGGAAGGCTTCATGCCTTGACCAATCAGCAGAATGCAGCACCACTGCTTTCCAAAGGTTTTCTGTGCATTTATGTTGCTGAAAAATAAAGACCTTTTAACTAAGCCTTGATGTTAGGTTTGTCCCACACAGAGAAACTCTGCTTCTCTACTGCCAGTGGGGAGACAGACTCCAGCTTGAACTGTGCTAAACTGTAAATCAAAACCATGCACAAAATTGTGGAAATTATTGGGAGAAAAAACAGCAGAACAGCAGAACAAAACCTGATCACCTTGTTTAGATTTAATTCAACAATCTGAAGAATAGCTGAAGCTCCACAAAAGATTATTACTGGTTTTGTATGAGAGACACCATGTTCTAAGAAAAATTACAGTCTTTCTACAGTAGAAAAAAAATGGAAATCCAATGGACATAAATACAGAAAGGCAGAAACCATTACAAAGGTGGGTTTTACCCAAATCACTCATTAAACAGGTAGAGAGAACAAAGGACAGGTTCAAAAGTTTTTTAAACAGTTTTTTATGAAACACTGGATTTTCTGGGAAAAGGAGACCTCCAAGAGACTCAGAGAGATCACCTCTCCAGTGAAGCTGCAGTAACCTGCAGCAACCCCTCTCTTTTTGGAGCAACCACAGGGATACCAGAATAGATTTGCTTACCAGAAGATGGGAGCAGTGTGGGAATCTCAAAGGTATAAAAGAGGCCTGGCTTGTTCTGAGCCCAGCAGAGCACCACTGGTGACCAGTCCCCAGCTGGATGGAACAGTCCTCTGTTCACTACCATTCCTTGGGCTTCCAAATGATTTATATTTAGAACGTGCCAATCCAAATTTGACTGATTTATATTAAATAGGCTATGTTTCCATTCACTTACATATTTGTTTACAGAAGAAGAAACTTACTTGTGTCCAGATTCATGAGCAATTGTAAAAGCCAGTCCAAGGCCTGTGTCTTCATTAATGGTGCAGCTGCGGTATTTGCTGCACATGCCACTGATGGGTGCAAATCCTGGAGGAATGGAAGGAAGGAAGCAGTAAAATAGCTTGTTCCTCTACAGAATTCCAAATTCACATATCATCTGCACTGGTCCTAATAAGTCAGTTTATTTTGGCACATAGAGACACTTGTCTACTCCATCAGGTTTATCATGGAGGAATTACAGCAGACTTTTATTTGACAATTAAGGAACTCCTATATAAAAAGCATAAATCAAATCTAACCTCTCCAATTACACTTTATTTGTAAAAATTATTCTCCCCCCAACCCACCCCACCATGCCTTAACTGCTCTCCAGTTAGGGAGGAATCCCATGCAAAAAAAAGGCAAGCAGTCCCAAAAAGAAAATAAAAATGGAGTGGCTCAGAAATATTCTCAAAATCAAAAATATTCCTTGAAGAGGTGACAATCCAAAAATAATACTGCCCTGTCGTCTTCAAGAAGGCCAACAACAAGACACACAATGTGCAAAAATGGACTCTCTATTTGAGGCCAGCTCAGCTCCTGCTGTGGCAGGCCCAGGTCTCCCAGCCCGTGTGTTGGTGTCACACCTAAAGTGTCACAGGGCTCGTTCTTCCAGGAGCAGATGTCAAATCCCGTCAGGAGGATGGCGTGGTCGTGGCGCTTCCCGTTCTTCCCAACCAGGGCAGACTGCCACTGGCAGAAGCTGTTCAGGGACTGGTCAGCGTGGTGGTTGATCAACAACCCGCCCTGCAGGGAGGGATGGACACACAGACACACAGACAAGGTGTTTCCAGCAGTGCGTGAGAAAGGAGATTGAAAGAGTAACAGCTGCTTAGGGAAAGGGGAGTTAATATTTCATATTTGTTCCACATCAGCTTATGTATTCCCATGTTAACTGTCTGTGATGGCTGAGTCAGCTGATGAGGGAATTTCTTACAACTGTAAAACAAAACTGGGCCTCTCCCCAGAAACATAGATATTTCCAAAGCTGGTGGCTGGAATTAGTGTACAAATAGATTTGATTCCTGAGAATGCTGAACACCAAGCCACATTCAATATTGTGATTATAATGTATTGTAATTACTGGGGAAGAAGAGTATTATCCAAGTAGCTCAACCCTTCACAAGTTTCTTTTCAGCAAAAGAGATTTTTGTCTTTTTTTGGCTCAGCACCCTTGACACAAGAATTGTCTCTGCTCCCACCTTTTGTTACATGTTTTCTTCAGTTTGGGACTTCTGACTCCTTGCCACTTCTGATCACCACACATTGGAAAGCCCAGTTCAAAATTATTCCATTTATTTAAATACTCATTAAGTAGATTTCTCATTCCAGCCATTGCTCCTCAAGGAAACGCTAGAAAATGTTAGGTTTTATCTTACTGGAAGCATTTAAATGTTTCTAAAGAATATTTATATGAAGTGAAGAATTTAGAATCAAAACCCAAGAAGCAGTGGAACGTAGAAAGTCTCATTTTGGAGATTTTGGCAGTTTTAATCTTCTTCTCACACTCTATGCCTTAAGAAACCTCCCTGCACACAACATGGGAGCACCCAATGCTCCCAATGAGCAGCAGCAAATGAAGTAGCTCAGACAAAAATTCTGACACAACTTACAGGCTCGTGTTCCAAAAGAAGCAGGCTCACAACAATAATGTTTATATCACTTCCAATTGTTCCATCCTTAAACAGACTAGAGACCTGCAATGATTATTGGAGAGGAAATATCACCTACATGCATAATCCCTTTTTAATAGATTAAACATATGTACTGAGATATTACCTCTGACTTCAATTTTCAGTACTAACTTATGGAGTTAGATACCTTGTAGGATTAACCCAAAAGAGCTCAAACCAGAGGAATTATGCCTCAAACTATACTTAGTCAAAAAACTTCTGTTGACTTCAATGGGCTTTGATCTGCTCTTGCTCTCCTGGATCAAGTGTAATTAAGGCCAAAGTTCAAGCTCAAGTTTTGCAGTACAAAAGTAAACAGCAAGGCCATGCAGGAAAACATATTTCTAGTCAAATGATATCAATTTTATAGAAATATATTTGTGCTTTCTCAAAAAAGTGTTTCTAGGAGACGTAAGATGAAACATATAAATCTTCATGATATTAACTGAAAGTGTCAGTTTCAGAGTATCAGCCTTTTTTGTACTACAAGGAAGTATTTTAAAATTTAACATTTTAAATACTTTCTAATTATTTTTCTTTACTCTACAGTACTGTTGCCAGAGCTGTGATGTTCTAAAGATGTGTATTTAAAGGCTTGTTGATAATAGTAGTACATTAGATGAGGCTTGAAGAAAGGCTTACATGAGGTGTCTCTGCTCTTTTTGTTATCAGTATTTGTCTAATGAAAGATCCCACTCTGACACACCAATATTCCCCAGAGAAAAGACACCTCAGTGACACCCCACCTTACCATGTTCATGACTGTTAAGATATATGTTGTTACATTTTCCTTGCCGTGTTTCTCCAGCATTTTTTTATCTGCCACAACAAGGGTTTCGACATTGAGACTTCCATTTTTCTGAATTTTAGCAGATGATCTTTTGAACCTCGCAGAAGTCCCGTACTCATCTGAGCGAATGTAGGTCTCTTCTGTGGGTGGCTTGGGTGCATCTAAAAGGGAATAAAACTGTTTTGGAAAGAGTTCAGATCACCCATGAACAGTTCATCAGAAAATGAAGCATCACAGGTTTAAAGCCTTAGATTATTTTTATAGCATGTGATTTAATACTTCTGGCTGAGTTCTTCCATATTTATTAAAAAAGACCTGATTCATTCCTGAGGGAAGGACTGCTACAGGGAGAGAAGGAAATGGGAGAACCACATTCGTATTCAATAAGCAGTTTAAAATAAGGAATTAATCTAATAAAATGGTAGCATCTGTGCAAAAAAATACAACAGAATTTTTAACAGAGTATCTGCATTTTTCCTGTCCTTTTGATAACTTCCTGAGGTGTTTGGCATGTGCTACTTACATAGCAGTTGGCAAAAAGTCCTTTCTACTACAGATGTCCATGGGCAGTACAGAAATCAGATACACACCACAAGTAAATTCCTGCCAGCCTGATATTGGGACTGACATTGGGCTTCCATGCCAAACTGCCAGGAGATTATTCCTGTTGGGAATGTATTTATAGAGTCAGGCAACACCAAGGATGGCTTGACAACAGGCAGTGCACACCCCAGTTCTAGGGAGCATTTTCTCCCTCTGTGCTGGTGTAGCACGGGCAGTGGCACAGCTGGAGAGTGGTTTCTGCTCCAGTTCTTCAGGGAACCAGAACTCAGGAAGAGAAATCCATTTCCCACGTCCTACAGAGCTCCTGCTATCCATCCACAGCTTCTTCTGCATCAACCTGCTCTGCCTTTGCATCAAGAATTAACTCAAAGGCCACTTTAGCAAACTCTTTGGATAATAATGTTGGGTTTTTTTTGACACAGGATGTGACAAGACAAATGAGGGAACCTCAGGTAATGAAAAAACCCTGCCTGCTCCTCATCAGAAATTTATTCCAGAGAGCTAAACAGACCCTACTTTCTACCCTGCCAAACTGGGGAATCAAGAACGCCACAGAATGCACAACAGTGGTCTGCTTTCAAGAACTCAGCTTTCTGATGTGCATTTAACATACAAAGGACCAGGTTATGGTGATTTTCAAGTGTATCACTCATACACAACCATCCTTTAGAAGCTCAAAGAACTTTTCTATTCTGGAAGCACATCAAGACACAAGGACAGGCCTCACCCAAGAGGGAAGGGCTCAGTTCAAGGCACATCAGTGCCCAGGTAGTTTTGAAGGCAATGCAGCTCCAGTGCTTTGGACACACATATCCATGAGCAGAGACATTTTGCTCTTGATTATATCCGTGAGCAGAGAAGCCTTGCTCTTGAATTCACCTCACTGCTACTCAGAAAACCTAAGCAGCAGCAGTTTCATGCATGTTTTACTAACTATAGTCCAGTTAACTCTCATGATCTAAAAGCATTTAGGTTGTGACAAAGAGCTTGGAAGATGATTAACTGGCTTTTCTAGTGCTTACAAGAATTCTCTGCACATGAAATTTAAAAGATGATATGTACACGTTGATGGGACAAGTTATTTTTATGACACCCGAGTGGCAATGTGCTCTTTCCTCTTACTGCTCAGCAAGCTTGATTTCATTCTTAGGTTGGGATAAATTAACCCTGACTAGGCAGGGTTAATAGCAGAGGAGCCCCTTTTGTCAGCCTGAATTCTCCATCCCTTTGTTCATTCGAGCTGAAACTTTATTCCAGGTGACCAGATTGGATTTCGCTGAAAATTTCAAATTTATATGACTCCAGATCTCAGAATAAGACCAGGAAAAAAATGTAAAAACTTAAAAAGAGGGGAAAAAAAAGGCAAGAAGAAAAAAAGTACCAAATATTCATAGAAAAAGGGCTCCCTTTACTAGGGTAATTTCTTCTGCATCCTATGTTTTCCTCTACTCAATTAAACAATGGCATGTGATTTTATTTGTATTTTTTTTGTTATTTTTTAGAACTCCTTCCTTACTCTAAAAAGGTTACAGGTATGAACTGCACAAAGTGAAAGACCATAGGGTGTGAAAAGAAAGAGTTTTGTGGGTGAGGTGCTTAAATGCCATCTTGCTGAATCACATCCTAAGAGTGTGTCTGACATCAAGTTCCTAAACAATGATATGTAAATCACTTTTACTAAATTCATCATAGTTGGATGCTAACTGCATGTTCTTCATTTAACATAAAACCTGCTTGAATATGCAGCTGAGAGCTCGTAGCTGTAAGTGAAATTATTGAATAAACAGAGACTTACATGTAGACTTACAAAAGCAAAAAGTGTTTTAAAGAAAATTCAGTTTCTCAATTACATTCCCAGAATCACTGGTTACTTCTGACCTCTCCTGTGTCTGCGACCCATTTATAAGACAAGAATAACAATATCTTCTCACATCCCAAGAGGTCATACAAATACAGCGTTCAAAATGCTCTCCTCTATTATAGGGATAAGCACTGTGTAAAAGCTCAAGAGGACGTGGATAATTCTCATTTTGGACAAGCAGTCACAGGAGGAGCAGTAAACAAAGCACACACAGTGGACAATCCAAACAAAATGGGCCAGTGTAGAGCAGTGTAGAGTGCCATCAGCCCTACTCTGCAGCAGGAAAACCAGACAGGAGGGAAAGGGAGGATGTAATGAGGCAGTTTGGGATTGCAGTAGAAGACAAATGTTTACAGGTTGAATCACAGGCTTGTGCATTTGGCAATTGAGGGTTGGCTTTTAAACCTGGGGGAAGGATTTCTGAAATTTTAACAAGCCGTTTGTTTTCAGCCCTCAGTCTCAGCCAGCCACCTTCCCACTAACTCCTTTCTCATTCCTTCCCTTCTATTTATTTTCTCCTTCTTCCTTACACACCTTTGGAAAAGGAAGCTGCTCATTTTTTCAGAACTTCTGTAGGAAGTTGGAAGAGTATAAGTGGACTCAGGCACTGTTTTCAATACTGTTTGCAGTCCTGGAAACCCTCATTAAGAAACTCAGCTCAGAAGCTGATCAGCTTTCAAAAAGACTCAATTGAATGCTAAAAGTACAGATATAAGGTCCAAGGGGGCTCTAAAATGTTCTGCAATTTGAGGGCCTAATGAAGGACTCAGAATGGATCTTGGCAGGATAATATATTTCAATATATTTTTAAGACATGACTCCAAAATCTTATTTAAACAATTTACATGGGTGGTTCTTTTTGAAGGTCTCGGTTGCTGAAAATTTCATTATCAAATGGTGAGTTCTGAAAGACTTTTTCTCTATCCTCTCAGAAATGAATGATTTTGAAGCTTTTTCCTCCATCTTCAAGCCTAATTAATTTTCTATCCCCAATCTAACAGAGAGAAGTTCAGGGACTTGGCATCTATCACTGCGCAGAATTGCTTACTGAAAACTATGTCAATGTAAAAAAAAAAATCACCACTGGGATCTTTTAATCTAGGCAAAGCACACAAAAACTAAACAGCAATTCTGATGGCTTAATAAAGGAGATGATTCTATGAACTTAGAGAAAAACTCAAGTTTCTCATATGTGTTTCACGTTAGAAATATATAACTTAAAGTTATTACTCCTCCATCCCAAAGGGATGTGAGGAGATATGAAGCACCCCTTGGGACCACCACAGGACCCAGCCTGAAACAGTCACTACCTCAAGAAAGGAGAGAAAGTTTCCTTACATACATTTCTTGCGACGTCCACAAAAATGCTGCTTTTGGAACCGTCCGCGGCGGTACCCGCTGGGGCGCGCGGGGTGCGCGCGCGTCCTGCGCCGGCCCCGGGGGGAGGATTTGGGATGGGGCCGGGCTGGGGGCCCGTGCACCTGCCCCTCTGCAGTCCTCTTGTACAGCACGTGTGGGTGGTGCCCGGCGGGGGATGTGTAGTTGTGCTCCCGGGCCAGGCGCTGAGGTAACGGGGAGATGAGGAACTCCATCTGCCGCGTCCGTATCAAACCCGACTGCAAAGAGACACAGCACCACACATCAGAGAGCAGGCTGTCAGCTCACAGCCACTGACCCTCCTGCAAAGCCCACACTGACCACAACGTGCATCTTGACACTGCTTAGCTACTCAAGTTACAGAATATTCAAGTTGTGATCTGGATATTCTTCCCATTTAAATATGTATCATTTCCTTTTGGAGATGACCAGGTTTCCCATTTGGAAAAACACAAACCGAGAAGGCTGTGGGATGCTGTAGTGATTAAAACCATGACAGTTGTGCAGCACAGCACCTTCACACAATAGCATGGATAGTTTCATATGCAATTTTAACCCATTCTTCACAATACAGGTTTGTTTGCATACAGGATATACATAAAAAGGAAATGCTTTTGGAAAACACAACTTCTCATAGCTTCACAGCTTTTTCACAATAAGGTATTACCAAACAGGAGTCCCAGACTTAACGGCATTCCAAGTAGAAAATGACATAACAGGTCAGCAGCACAAAGCTGAAGCATCTGAACATTTAAGGACCATCATTCAATAATCAACTCCCTGCAATTTAATCATAATTTAAACACAATGTAAGATGTATACCCTCCTACAAGGAAAAGCTAATCAGTAAAGGCAAGCATCTGATTGTTTTCCTTCTTGGATCTCTGAAAGACACAAGTATGGGAAAACTACACTGTAGTTTTCACATAGGATCTGTGCATAAAACTGCACATGTGATGAAGTGTTTCCAGGATCAGGGCCAGGGAAATGTGGGTGGCACTGAGGAAGTATTTCCATGCAGCTCATTAATCAGTTATGATTTTATTTCATTTCTTGGTTTTGTAAAACATGTTGTAATAAACACCCTTTTTTACAGAGTCAAAAACCAAAAAGAAGTTTCATCAGGTAATTCTATTACATTATATACATAATACTAGATACAGATTTTTGGTTTGGATCAGTGAGGCTCTACCATGTGCCAGCACCCTCCTGCCAAAACTGACATCCCACGAGGACTACATATCTCTTAGGCTTCAGAAAAATATGTGCAGACAAACAAATGTCAATTGCAAACCATCTTGCCTCACATCTTGAGTCCTCCAAGACCATGATTCCAACCTCCTTCCTCAAAAATATCTTTGAAAATGCACACATGTCACATGTATCACCTCTTCCCTTCTGAAATGGATGTTCTTCTTCAGGGCAACCTCCCAGGGCCTGAATGCCATGGGTATGACAAGAAGAGCAGTTTGGATGCCTAATGTAAGTACTGTATTTTTTAAGGATTTGTGGAATTTTCTGTGCTTTAAGAACTGTTTCCCAAGAGGAAAACTCAACACAGTGAAAAGCAAGTGAAAATTGAAAGTAACATATGAATCTTCACAACTTTAACTGCTAACTAAACCAATGCAGAAACTGATTTTAAGTCTATTCCAGGTGGAAAGATTTATCAAAGATCTACAGGTCCTCAACAGACTACAGTCATCTACTCCACTCTTTTCACAGAAATTCTTTTCTGCTGATCCAAATCAAAGGCAGCTTTGCAGTACTCCCCAATATAAGCACCTTTCACAGGGACCCAATAACAGAGCTCACAATGTCACACTGTGATCTCCACACTATGAACTGAGAGGGTCTAATTGCCCTCTGAAGTATAGTAGTAGTAATAAGAATAAGAATAATAACAACAATAATAAATAAACCCCACACAAATTATATTCTGATACACAATTTTCCCATTCTCCTCTCTTCAACATGAATTCATAATTATGTATCTCAGCCTGTGTCTACTTAACATTCTAAAAGAAGGTTAAAGTTGCCTCCATCAATAAAAGACAGGTTTTAAATAATTGACAGGAATTTAACTCGCCTGCTCACTGCAATAAGTTGGCATATTTCAAATGTCAGATCACATTTGGTCATGACAAAGTACTTTCCTGTAGGGAAGATGACCAATATTTTAATCCTTATGATGTGTGTCATCACACAATTTACAAGTGGTTCTGAGAGGCAATCTTTATCTCCAAAGCACTGATAATTGGGCACTGCTAAGAGATTTTTTTTCAAGCTGGAAAACAGAAATGTAGTGATCTGGTTCTTATTTCCCCATTTTAAAGGCTTCCACATCTGAAATTATTCCTGTAGGATTCATTTTGTAAATGATTCGAACCATATGGAACAAAAAGGGGGTTCTACATTTTCCTGTAAGAAACTGCCCCTGATGCACATGAAGTCTCAGCCCCAAACATCATTTCTATATTTAACATTATAAGGGTGGATTGAGAATTCATAGTTGTGGGGGAAGAAGTGACTGAATTCTGAGCCCTGCTGTATTTTGCTGCACCTTTACAGAGGCAATGGCTGACTGAGTGCCTTACAAATGTGGTCACTTTTTTCCAACAGAAATGACCTTAAATCTCCAATAAGACATTTTTCCTTTGGGTTTTACATCAAACTCATCCTCCAAGTTGAAAAATGCTGTGTGAATGAAAGATACCTTCTTTTTGATAACATCCAGTTTTATGAAGTTGTGAAGTTGTCAAGAAGAAAGGAGAAGTGCCACAGAGCAGTCTGGACACTTATTCAATCACACACCATTTGCCATTTTTTCCAGGCATGGGATGGTTTCAAGCATTCACATTGAATTAATCACTTTGGGAATTCCAAAGCAATGCAGAGAATGCTGACCTGGCTTCAGACAGAGCTGCAGTCCTCTGGAGCACTGCAAAGGGGGCAGTGGGACAACAGCTGCCAGGTACTTTTCCTGCAGGTCCTTAAATTGTAGTGTTGGGTGAAGCAAAGTGGCCAATGGCTCCACTGTGCTGGCTGGCACACCTGCCAGCTGAGAAATGCCATGGCACAGAGGCAGGAGATTCATCTTTTCATTCTTTTTCATCTTCATTCAGAGGCACAGATTTATCTTTTCTAGCTTTACACCAAGAAGGAATTCCAGTTTTTGAAGGCCAGATTTTGGTTACTGTGTACTCCTGGGTATGCTGGGAATTTTTTCTACAAATACATGAAACATCTCCATAATTGTGAGTTAGATTCAATGTATTCATCCTGCTCAAAGACTTCAGAACAAATACTGTCAAAACTGTTGTGGAAATTTTTGCATTGGGTTTTCTGCTTTAGTTTTATGTATTACATGTGATTTTCCCTGAATCAAGGATGACTTTCCATTAACCTCGATGGTTTTAGGACACAATGAGGAGAGGGTCAGATAGGTCAAAACTCCATTTTTATTTCAGATTCCCTGCAATTATAACAACATGAGAGGAAGCAGGATGACAAAATCTAACATTCTTTTAAGTCTAGACAACACAGCATGAAAAAGGCCAGGGACTCCTGTCTATTCCTTCTGTATCCCACTGTGGCTATCACTAATAATAGCAATAATTGTGAGAATATGGTGGGAAGGAACGCCCAAGAGATTGCTCAGTTGGAATTTGCTGTTTTCTTCTTCCCTCACAACACATATTTGCTATCCTTCTGGATGGGATATTCCATGCCATTGGAAACAAAATGGAAAGACACAAGTTGACCTGTGTGGTTAGTAAATAATTTTGAACCAATAATTTAGAGGAAATTGCAGTTTGTTTGCAGAAAATCCACAAGGAAGAATTTTCAGAGTCACTAGCATATCTGTCCCTAACACATCTCATTGGCCTCTTACTGGAGCAGCAGAGGCTGCTCCCATTTGCTCCCCTGTGTTCTTAGACTGGGAGTGGAGCCTTTGGCAGCTTACCAGCCTGTAAACCTCATTCACTTTGGGGTTTCAGCATCTCCAGAAAAAAACAGACCCTCCATAAAAAGCAGATCAATGACAGTGAGTGAAGGATTTGCAGAACTCCTACTTCTCTCCCATAATTTAACAAAGCTGAGAGCTGACAAATCCTCACTCCAGACTGGAAATGCCTTGTGTCTGAGGGTTCTCTGTTTTCATACAAGGCACTTTGATTACATGCTAATTAAACTGAAGGCAACAACTTTATGCATATTAAAGTTAGAGGAGTTTCAGAAACCAGATGCAAATAAATGAGGTAAAAGCCTAACAAAATGAAACTGAGAATTAAAACAGATGAAAAATTGAACTTCAGTGTCTCTGCTAAATATAACTACTCAATACTGACTGATGTAAAGTTAAATTACAGTTTCCACAGGAGCAAGAGTATCTCAACAAAATGAGGTATGAAAAAGCATGCACATATTTCCTAAGGAATACTGCTCATACCCAGAATGCTTTATTCAGTGTTAGGAGCATATACATAAAATAAGGTGTTAAAAAACCTGCTGTGTCTTAACTAAAACAATGGCCAAAGAAAATAATGAAATCTATACAATTATGTGGATGTGAGTGTGCTCAAGATGAAAAATCACTAAAAGGGAAGAGTTAAATGTCATTTCACACCCATTAAAATAGTTCCAAATATTCATGAAAAGTTTTAAAAGACTTGACAAAAGGCCAACTGAAATTGGCATAAAGCTTTCCACAAACTTCAGTGGACATTGTCCAAGACTTCTGTTATTTCCCAACTGTCCAGCTCCTAAAAAACCCCAAATCATTGATTCAAACACATCCCAAAAAGAATTACAGAACGTGAAGTACAGAGACATAAAGTACAGTCTAAGATCTACTTAAAACACTTAAAAATGTAAACTAAGAACTTCCCTGAAAAACAAAGACTAAGGAGAGCAGGTGACCTATGAACTATGGTTGCTGGTTATTTAAAACTGTCTGAGGCCAAAGATTCCTAGAAATCTAATATGCACATCACAGTGTGGTTGGGGCCATCTCACGTTACAGCATCCTGGAGTCTTTTCTCATTCACTTTGCAGAGAGAAAACTCATGAAATCACCTTACCTGCAGCTCATTTTCATCCAACTCTTGTTTCCTGCTCTGATGCTCTGTTAATTCTTCAGTGCTTTGGCACCACAAAGGAAACACAAAAGGCCCAGCTCTGTCACCAGAGCTTTCCATTGCTGGAGGAGAGACTGCCTTCACTCAGCTGTTCCACCTGGGATTCTGCCTGCCAGACCATTTCCCACATGGAACCAAGGGCAGCTTGGAAGCCAAAGGAGGGTATGGCAGAGACCCAGAGAACATAAAGCTGTTCACATAGCTTAGAGCTCCCTGACAACAGCCAGAAGCTGCCTTTTGGCCAAGACTGGTCTCTGGAATGGGGCAGATGTCCATTTTTAAACACCAACATACAGCAACATGTGCTAGAAGGGGAGAGAAGCCTCCCTGTAAGTCCTGTACCCCTGCTCAGAATCCACTCCAGACCCAGGGGAGGTAAGGGAGGCCTCTCCCTCAGGTTTCATGAGCACATCATGGAAATGCCCTCACCAAGCACAGAAACCACCCTGGTGTTTGCCATCATCCCTCTGCTTCTGCCCGGAACACACGCCAGAGTAAGGCAGCCCAGCCCAGGAGCCACGGGTCTGCTCAGAGCTCAGCACAACATCCACGCTGGACACAGCACAACATCCACGCTGGAACACAGAACAACATCCACGCTGGACACAGAACAACATCCACGCTGGACACAGAACAACATCCACGTTGTGCTGAGCATTTCATAACAGTGAGTTCAGGGCAGCAGGGATTTCAGAAATGCTTCAAATGTCTCCAGGGAGAAACCTATGAGGAGGTGGCAGTCCCTGTGCACCAGCAGACACAAAACCTTGCCAAGACAGCAAGGAAAGTGCCAGCTACCTTTCCTTTCAAGGTTCTGGGTTAAGCCTTGACAATGTGGTGAATGTATCATTTTCTCACTTATGCCAAAGAATCCCAGGAAGGATAAAGTCCTGTTAAGTTTGCCAACATTCATCTTATGAATTCCTCTTTCCTCCAAAGCAAGGATGTTCAACCAATACCATCACGAGGCTGCTCAAAGAACTCCTGCATCATGTAAGCAGTTTAAATAATAAATGATTGTTTCTTTAGGGAATGTGTAATGAAGGAGACTCGCCTCTTGGGATGGGTTAAGTTGGTAGTCTGAAAAATATGTGAGACTATAACCTTACTACAGTCATAAGCAAAACTACTTCCAAGAATTGTAGCCAGCAGGATAGTACAGCCTGACCTGGAACTGCAGATACCCGATAGCACTGACTGACTTTTTGAGAGATGGCTTACTGAGCCCCTCTCAAGTTAGGGTCACAATGTCAATGCTCTGGGAAATATAATCAAAATGAGCAAATTAAGATGTGAAATTAGGTAGAAAAAAATGACAAGCAGCATATCTGGAAAGGAGAAAGGGGCTGAATTGCAGAAAGTGTTGCTGAGGTGAAAGATATTTTTACCCTCGGGAAGCATCAGGAGCAAACAGCCAAGCCAACGGCAGTAAATCATGGCAATTAAGGGAGTTCCTTCCCTCTCCACTCTGACCCACAGCCCCTTTTCTGGGAGGGAGCTGCAGAGGGGACAGCAGCAGCCACAAGGCTGAGGGGCATTTCTGCCTCTTTTTATCCCCCTGAGAAGGGCACTTACAGAGTGCACTGGGTCAGTGGAACAAGCTTCTGAGACACCGTGACAGAGACACAATCCCTGATCCACCAACAAAAAGTGAAAAGTCTGGACCCTAAATCCACACACAGATTGTTAAATTAATGACAGACTTTTACAGAGTGTTAAGCACCCAGGAGCTCCCATTGAGCTGAACATTGTCTGTGCAAGCATTTCCAGAGTGCTTTTATACCAATTTGGGAAAGAAAATGTTCTGGGAAACTAGTGAGAATGGACTCTCATGAGGTTTCCAATAATACACATGTATTATTGAAGTCAGAAATCCCACGAGTAAAACTCAGAGTATGTTCATTTTTGATCCTATCCCAAACCAGGCAGCACAAAGGCATGCGAACACACTGAAGGGAAGAGAGAATTTCAGTTAACTAAACTTTTCCCTAGCTATTATGTTTGCCAAAAAAATTCACCCATCCTCCAGAAAAGTATCAAGCCTGTAAATGGGCAGCTCCTGATGCTGGCCCCAGAGTCAGGGAAGTACAAAGTGATGTTTTATGGGACTGGGTCCTTGGCTGATGAGAATAACCTCAGCAGACCTTTACTGATTTTCACCAGACTGGAATACCTGGCTCTGTACCACACCAAATGTTTAGGTTAAGTTAATGGCCCTTATACACAGTAAAATATTTTTTATCATGAAAGAAGCATTAGAATCATTGGTTGCCTTTTCTGACTTGAGAATTGTCAGCAGATGGCACTTTCCTTTAGAATCTGACTCAGAAAAATAACTCAATTATTCTGTTTTCTATCCTATAGATTTCTTGCCAATGTAAAATGTTAAGGGTTCTTAACAATGTAGTATTTTATTAGCTGACGATCTGACAGAAGGAGAGTACAAGGTTTAAATTGCCAGTCTGACTTAGCCATGAAAGACTACTCTGTTTGGTTTCTCAAAGGAAGTGCTATGCAGAACAGTCAGCAATTAAAACAAGGTAACAAAAATGCATGTCTTTAATTATTCCTATATGAACAAAGCCAGAGTTATCTCTGAATAGTGCCTTTGTATTTCTGCAGTTGACTGAGCTTGTTTCAAACATCTTTATGCAACCCCCTGTCAGCATATGGCAAATAAGGAAATATTCTTATTTGTTCCTCCACTTACGGTAATTGAACCAGTCACATTGGTATTTAAATGTATTAAATTGGTATTTATTGCAGGGTAATGAGATATTCTAGAACTAACACAAAGTTGATTGCTTTGCCACAGATTAAATACTTGCTTGTCAGTACGTGAGCTTGCTCATTTCTCATGTTTTGGGTTTAAAAAAAAAGCCAAAAACCAAAAAAGAAACCACCCCAGGAGCAGGCATGATAAATGAATAGAAGAAAAATACTAATTCAAACTACAGCATCACCACACTAACTATACACCAATAATATTTAAGTGAAGTGCCAGAGGTTTACCAAGTTACAGTCAGGATCACTTCATTTACAATTCCATCAGTGGGGCTCTTTGGCTCCCCAGAAAGGTTTTGGAAGGCAATTAGCTAAAACCAACAGCTCAAATTTGGCCTTGGTAGCTGTACAAGCACTTGGGTATGGCCTGTTTAAGCAAATCCCTGCAACTGTAAGATAAAATCTAGAGCTTTTATTAGTTATGACAGTTCTGAAATCCATCACAAAGCAAACAGGAAACAGCAGGATTATTTAATGAGTGCATTTATGCTTCACCTTCCCTAAAAAGAGGCAGCCCACTATTTGTCGTGTGCTGACAGTTGATTAGTTACTTAGGGTACCTCAAGAATAACAGAAAAGCTGACTTCAGAGGGTAGCTCAGTGTGTCCCCTGAGCTAACATCCCTAGTAACTAGGTGCACAGCTTCAGAGAACACTCCAGGTGAGAGCAGGATTACCTTTAGAAACCTCCAAAAGCACAGGAAATGCAGCTCTCTCTGTCCTGTCATTCTCTGTAACAGCACAAAACAAAAGCACCATTTACATCCCTCTTAAATACCTGAAATGTGCCTTCGAGATGCCCAGATCTTCAGACAGGGCAGTATTTCACCCTAAGGTGGGTTTGCTATGAATTATTTATGCTTCACAAAGGATTAGGTGAAATGAAAATGTTCTGGCAAGATTCTCCTCCCTCTTTGTGTAGAGCTAATCAGTTTTACAGGGCTGGAGTTCAGATGTACCAATATTCTAGAGAAAGTGCATGCCTTCTTAATGAACTTGCTGCTCCTGGAGTGGTAATAAAGGCAAAACCAATAAGATTAGGGCAGAGTGACACAGAAAATGAACAGCTTTAAAAAAAAAAAAAACAAACTAAAAACCAAACAACTGATGATATATAACTAAAATCAGTACTTGGAAATTCCTTTTGCATAGGTACTTAGCATTAACAGATGCTTGCTTGAGTGTTTCTGATCAGCAACATTCCTCCCTATCAGACAGGCAACTCCAAACTTTAAAAGTCATTTAAAACTTTTAAAGTTGTAGGAAACACAACTATAAATTATGAGATTTTTAAAAATAATGCCAAAGGGCTTCATAGTTTTATTTTCTTTCTGATTTCTTGAACCATTTTCAGCTGAGTTTTTAAAAGCTTTTTTTATCCCTTATAATCATGTATACTAGAATCAAAGTTGAGTGGGGTTGGGTTTGTTTTTTTTTTTTGGTAAAAAAAATGCTTTTCTTGTGATGATGGGACTTTGGCAGCTGGACCCTTCAGAACATTTCATATTGTAAGAGAGAATTAGGCAAGGCTTCATACTCCCTCTCCCTTACAGGACACCCTGTTGAGGTTGCAGACAATAGAGAGAGAAGACACTTTCCCAAGCACTGAGACACCCCTTGGAGCTACCTGATGGCACAACCTTCCCTCTGGGTGGGACTCTGGGCTGCAATGAGTTACACCCAACTGCATCAAAGCCCCAAGCAAATACTCCCCACATCTGGTGGCTCCCTACCCGTCCCCACATTTCCCCAGTGCAGATCCTGCAGATACCAGCTTTGCCCTGCCAGAGCTGATGCAAATGAATTTGAGGGGGCAGAAGATCTGAGCCTGTCTGACCTGGGATAATTTGCATTCAAACAAAATAAATCCAGCTCAATTCCCATAGCAATTTTGCTTTGCTATGAATAGCTCAGGCAGCTCCAATAACGAGGAGCTCGGGTTACATCTGATTGCCAGCTGTATTGCTTACTAAGAAGTTAGGTCAGTGCTTCCCAACCTTTTAATTTTCCTTGTTGGAGTATACATTGCTATGGATTAGTTACATGAGAGAGTGGTCACAAGGAACTCTGTAGGGAGCAAAGTATCAGCTTTGCTGATATTCCACATACACAGACATATCCATATGTTGAAATATCTACGTGGGAAGGAGAAAGGGAGTGGAACAAAAGAGCTTAGGACATTAAGGGATGGAAAACAAGAAGCAAAGATGGCCCAAGAGTGAGAATGTCAGGCTGGCGCCTGGGTTATCTGGATTACACTCCCTGCTCTTCAGCATTTCAGCTTCTCTGTTCCCTATTTATCAGTTTAACAGGCAGGATTCTGTAATCAATGTAGAAAATGCTCATGAGGGACTTGTGAAGGCTCACATTTGACCCTGGCTGGGTTGTTCTGGTAAAGTTCTTCCACCTTCTCTACTCTAAGCTGCAGCCCCAGCCTTCAGGATGCCTCCCCCCAGCCAGAGGTGTGATCCAGGAGCACAGAGACCCAGAGCACAGCCAGGGGTGTGCCACCTCACAGGGCCCCCTGCTCACAGACACCTTCCCAAGCACGTCCTGGACAGGCTCATGCCGGGTGGCCCCAGCCCTGAGGCAGAAACACTCAGCACAGGCAGCTCTGGAGGGCTGGAGCTGTGCTCATCCCTGGGAATTCCTGGGCCGTGGGGTTTCCTACTGCCACATGCCCTTGGAGAAAGGATGGCACTTGGTGTCATGGTGTCAAACCCAGCTGGGGATGGAACACCACACAGCCCCTCCCTCTGCACCAGGCTGGCACCACTGTGAGAGGCAGAGCAGGGGACCATCAATGCCATCCCCTGCCCTTTTGCTGCAGCAATCTCTCTGAAGCACAACAGCAGCCTGGGTGTGTCTGAATCTCTTCTTGCCACCATGAAAAGGTACAACAGTAACACACTGAATGTAATTCACACAATTAAACCCAACACACAAGGCAGCAGCATCCTGGAAATCCACTACATTGAAATAAGACCTCATTCTTTTGTCAGTTTCCCATAACATTAAAAACCTGCACAATGGCAACTCCACTTCCATGACCATACAAACACCCTTAGCATTCAGGGCTTACTTTACATGGGCATTTAAATACTTATTTACTAAGATGAATGTAATAAGATACACCTACATTCCATGGCATGGAAAAGCCTCGTATTTGCAGGCCCTGCTTGCACTCACAAAACCTGCCTTCCCCATATTACACTGCCAAGTGTATCCTGACTCCAGAGAGTCTCTGTTTCCCTCCTTGTAGCCAAATGCCACCAATCTACACTGCTCAGCCATTCTACACCCACCTGGGCCTGCTTTAAAGCTGTGCACTCATTCACTCCTCTCCCACAAATTAGCCTCAGCTTCTATTTTGAGGGAATGATGCCCAAGGGTGAATGTGCTATAACTGCTCTGCTGGAGTAAATGAAAAACTTTGCTAGTCTGTGACAAATCCAGCCAGATTTCCTGCTTTTAATAATATTATAAAGGAAAGTTTGATGACAAATAATTTTCAGTGTTATTTTCTAAATCTCCATAGTAGAAATAACTCTGATGACATGCAAAACCCACCACAATAAGGTCCTGGTTTGGTATAAAATAAAACATAATGCCACAACTGTCTTAAAATGGACACAGAAATACGACTTAATACTGGCCCAGGTTGTGGTAAGGTGAGGTAAATCCATTTTTTAACCCAATGCAGCAATCTACACCTCCTGCCCTGCTGTCTGTGCCAAGGTCAGAGCCCAACACACAGGTCCAAAGCAGCATTTGGGTGTTAAACAATGACTTCCAGGTATTCAGCCCCATGTTTGACTTGGAGCCCCTGAACAGGTCTGCAGAACTAAACTGCTCATGAAAGGTTACACTGATTTTGCCATCATCAGACTTTAGTACAAGCATCTGAATTATGCAACTGTTTAGCAGGGATGAATTTTAAGAAAACAGTGGGAAAAAAGACAGTGTGGGAGCATTTAGTTGTGTCTTTTCAATGAAGAAATCCATTCAATTATGTGTTATGTCAGCAAAGCACCATTTGCCAGGGTTTTCATGCAAGTGAACAGCATTTCTTCACAAAAGCATCCATTCAGTAGAGTGTTTTCAGCACAATTCCTTACATATAAGGCTCTCCAAGTAGTCTCTGGATCAAAGCTCAAGGTAGCCCTGAGATATTCTCTGAGATCTCAGGAAAGGGGAAAATGCAATTGGGAAAAGGGAAGGTAGTGACCAAAAGCAACTTTGTATTCTATGTGATAGTCTTTGTATTAAATTGGTCCAAGATAACAAAATATCTATTGAACAGATGTTGCCACTATGTTAAACACGACAGGCCTTCTGACTAAAATAAAGATACAGTGAAGACAAGGGAGATATTTGTTGACAGCTCAGAATGCTGCAGAGTTACAAAGAGATGGTTAAAAAAATTGTATCAGCAGAAGATTTAGGAGGCAAAATTTCCTAAGCAGCCTGACCTTGTTTCTGCAATGAATCTACTGAACAGTAGGTTAAGCAAAGGTCAGGTTAAGCACAGGTTAAGAAAAAAGCTCCAAGAAGAGGAATGTGCTGCTGGGGTCACAGAGGCTCTGGGACATCAGGGAGTGTGTGAGAGCCACAGACACTCCAGTCTCCATGCAGCTCCTGCTCCCAGGGCCTGGGAGTGCTCTCTGCTCCATCCTGGCAGCACAGGGACCTGAGCTGGCTGCACAGCCCAGCCAGAAGTGACAGGGGTGCTGCACAGCTCAGCTGCTCCTGCATCTGAGCCCTTAGCAGGAATCAGGACAGCTTGCTCTGCTGAGAGGTACCACATGAGCGGAATAATTAGTACATCAAAGCACCCAACTCCCATAAACGGGAGATAATTTGTCTGCTTTCATAGGCAAGAACTAGAAAAGTGAACATGAAGAGTGATAGATGTGGTCCTCCCACTCCAAGTCTCTCTGAAGCTCCGTGCGACCTGCACAGCCCCTGATTTATTGCACTCAGATGGAGTCTGCTCTGCTGCAGCCTGTCCTCAAGCCCCATCCCTCACAGTGGTGTATCCCCAACTTTTCCCCAAAATAATCTGGCTGCTCAGTGGCCTCTGAAGGGGCACAGCCTGCCCCAGGGTTACTGGCTGATGGCAGCTCAGCCCTCCTCATGCCTGCACACTTCCCTACTGGAAGTTCCCTGTGCTTTAGGAGCTGAAGTGCAATCCTGCCACTTCCCAGTGAGGATCTGCCCGGCTTAACACATCTGACCACAGACCTGACTGCTCCTGCAGTCCATCTGGATCATCAGTCAGCCCCTCCACCTTTTCCTCTTTCCAGGTGGTAAGGCAAACAGAGGAAAAGCCAGAAGGAGCTCTTGTGGAACATTTCCTCTCTTCACAGCATGTTACACCACACACTCCTCCTCCTGCAGAAAAGCAGCAGTGTTATGTGCTAGAGAAGTAAATTAGGCACAAATAGCACCATGGGGAGCTTAAATATTTTGAGTGTATACCATATAATCAGGAAATGCCCACCCTCTTTATCTGTTAGGAGCAAGGAAATCGAAAGCTTTGTAATTTTAAACTGCCCATCAGTTGCTGTGAATCAGTCAGGCATCTTGCTGGGGAGAGGGAGCACACACAAGAGCACTGGCAAGATAAGAGATGGTTTAAGCTACACTCCCCATCCTGTCAGAATAGTTTCAGCCCAAGATTTCACATTTGATCACCCCTCTCCTGGGCTTCTCTTGATGCACCTCCACTGAGCCCCTCAAAAGGACTAAAATAGGACACTGATCATAGTTTTTCAGATTATTTATACTAATTCTTACAAGATTCACCAATCTGAAATAAAATTGGTTTTGTTTTCAATAGCAAATAAATTTTACAGATTTACAGTGACTTATTCCTTTAACATATTTTAACAAATAATAAAGGAAGTCATGTGAGACTCATTCACCTACATCTCACATTATAAACTTTTGCAATAAACCTATACCCTCCATTTTAATTTACAAAAATTAAAGGCAAACTACAACAACCTTCTCTTCAAAATGCAATTCCTTTCCTGCAAGAAGCACAACAGTGTCACTTTAAATCATAATAATGACTGAACAAGTTATTGAACAGCAGAAAAGACTACAGCCATAAACAGCATTGTCATGTGCACCTTTATAGAAAAGCAAATATATTCATATTTCAGATGCAGTGGACACTGAATTACACTGACTCTTGCAAGATAAAGATTTAATAAAGAATGGGCACCAGTTCAGTGCATTGGTATAGAAAAGAATGAATCAGTATATAAATTCTTCTTCCTCTTTATTGTCAGTTAGGCCCAAAGGCTATGCTGTCATTAAAGGATGTGGAATATCCGTGGAGACATTTTGGAGCATATGGGCACCATTCTGAGCAGGCTGATGGTGGGCAGGGAACATTCCCAATAGGAAATACTCCCCATCTTCTGCTAATCCTAACACAGGAGTAGGGCTGTGGAGGCAGAAGGACCTTGGCTTTGCACAGATGGTGGTTTGCAGAAGACAGACCTTCATTCTGTATGAATAACATTTCCTTCTCTTTTGTTTCTCGCATTAGAGTATGTTCCTGACTTTCCCAAACTGTAGTCTTTCAAACGGCTAAATAAATAATGTGAACAGCCACAACAAAAAAAAATATACTATTCCCTCAGCCCTCGAGCTATTTGCAACTTATTTAGTGTTGTGGTGCTGTTCTGAGCACCAGAAAGCTAATTTTCAAGAAAAGCTTGGAAAATTAAAACAAAAATAAACTTCTGATGGCACTATAACCCAAAAGCTGGGAGCCTGTAAACAGAATCAGTGCAGTACTCAGAGGCCAAGAGCGCAGTCTGGCACATTTTTGTTCGTAGCTTTAACCGGTAATATATGGTAATATATCAGCCCTCCCTGATTCAGCTGCTGGTCCAAATTGTCCTTTCCTTGGTATTTCATGTATCCCACTGATGGAAAACACAAACCTTTGTCACCACAGCATTATCCTGATGCTCACAGCCTGCACCCTGTTCTGTCCCTGGGATCAGGCATGGTCTTCATTACCCAGACCTGCAGGGCTCTGTGCCTCAGGCAGCTCAAATGACCACCCAGCTCTCTCTGGTAAACACAGGAATCAATTAACCATTTCTGTAACATGCTTCCCTCTCTGCAATTACTCAGCTTTCCTACCACGAGCAGGAGATGAATGAGGTCTTATTCCCTACAGGTGTTCTGTGGTGACGTGTGATGATATTCCCTCACAATTTCACAGCTCAAAACCTGCTAAGTCCATCTCCTGCCTAACAAGGACAAGAGGCCTCAAAAGGCACCATCCTCTTTTATTCCCATCACCAGACTTGACTTTATCAGTTCGGGATTTGGGTTAGGTCAAATAACCTCTTTACATTTCCTTGTGGCTTTGCATTTTCTGGTGGCCATTGCATTTCCTTTGCTCCTCATTGTGGGGATGCTCTGGCAGCAGAGTGCAATGACAGCACTTGGCACCAGGGCACTGAAACCTATCTGGCAGCTGCAGGCACTACATGCCAAGCACTTGGGTGCACTTTCTAGCAGTAGCAGCAGCAGCTGACTCTCTGGAAAGTGCCTGAGCTCCTGCCACGTCTCACTGCTGGCTGCTCTGGTGTGAGCAGCCCGTGAGAGCAGCAAGGCTCAGCCTGCAGATGGGGTTTGCCCTCCAGCACGCTGTTTGCCTCCATCTAACTTCTGATTCAGTGAAATCTGATTATACAGCACCACCCTGGAGTATGTCCAACAAACATTTCGGGGTCTGCCAGGAGCAACAGACACGTTTCACTTTCCTGATGAGCCAGTGGTGCCTCCCCTTTTCAAAATCTCCTGCTAAACCAAACAGCAATTGTAGCAGTGTATCTCAAAAAACTGGTGTGCCTACTGACTCAAGGGCCAAGATGGTGTAGGAAGGAATAAAAGACACTTCCCAAGGCCAGGTTCAGATCCAAAGCAGTCAGCAGAAAATTTTTTACTCACCACAAGAAGCTTTAGATGAAGCCCATCAACCAGCAAGCACCTGTCAGTAAGAGGGACAGGGCTGCAGGAATCCACAGACATCAGCAGCTCACTGCTGTCTCAGCTTGGAAATTCTTTTTTCCTGCCCCTTTGCTCAAACTTTTGCTGCTTGGGGTAGGATAACAATCCCACCACCAGTATGTGATGTAGTGTAAAAAAATATCCATATGGCCCCCAGTATGGAGAGAACCAGCTGACAGAGCAAGCCCAGAGCTCCTGTTGTGGCAGACTGGTCTCCACAGTGGTTGCAGAGATGTTTATTACAAACAATGAAATGTAGAGCAGCCTAAAAGGAATTATTCTTTATCAGAAAATGTAACAAAAAAGTGAAAACGTGACAGAAGCATTTTTATTGCATATGCCATAATCATCCATAGCAGACTGCAAAACAAAAATAATCTCTGCCCTAGTCCAAGACTGTTGTTTTAACATTTCATTTATATTTGCATCTAACAAAACAAGGAACATAGGTTTCTGTCAAGTGTTAACAAGAAATGGCACTGGGTAGCTACTTCATTAGAAAAGTTTAAACTTTCCTGTCTGATGCTGCATTACAGCATTTATAGCTATCCCTCACTATAACCAGCTTGTACTTCAACAGCAATATTAATTTGAAATATTTCTTGAGGTTTAGCCTAGCCTAATTTTAAGGCCTACTAGTTTGATAACTTCTTCCCAAAAAAAAAAAAAAAACAAAGAGTGCATAGCCTAAGACAGGTCTGGTCAAGAAAGAATTATTTTAAAAATCTTTTAAAAATCACACAAAGAAAAAGAAAACCTCTTTTTAAGTTCATTGCTTAGAACTGATTACAATCTGGTGTTATACAAATCCTATATCTCATGGCAAGGAAAATGTAGGTCTGAAGAGTAATCCATGTTTCATTAGTTTGTGTACACTGCCACAGAATACAATATTACGTTCTGAAATTAGTCAGAAGCCACACTGTGCTGCAGAGTATAAAAACAAAAGTGAGGGCTCAAGCTAGGTCAAGCATATTTTGTATAAGTCCATTAAAAATCTCATTCCATTAATATTAATAAAGATGTTGAGACACAAAAGTCCTTCAATTAACATATATTAGGCAGGCAGGCACAAGCATTCAAGCGATCCCACTGTGAACAGCAAGAATCCAGCCCTCAAAGAATAAAGCCCCAAGTGTGCTGTGTACAGAGTGGGGCAGCCTGAAATGCAAATGCCCAGGGGAGTGAAAAGGCAACACCCCATTGTCTCTGCAAGCAAATATCACTTTATTGCCTCAGCTTCCTCTTCTCTTAAGCAGGTTTGTTCTGGGCCTTGTTATTGCAGTAGGAATAACTTCAAGACCTGTTATCTTTGTCATCCAACTTTTGTCTTTTACCATTTTTTGGCAGTCACTAGCTGGGCAGCCACATATGAGATTCAGGAAAAGGGTTTTCATCTGACTGTAGAAGTTGTTTGCAGATTTCCCCAGCTTATGAACTAACATTGTAAAAAAAAGAAATTAACTTGCGTGTTCCAGAAATCACTCTGGACAATAATGGTTCCCACGGTACCAAGCTTCAACCATCAAGACTCATTCCCTCCCATCTGCCCTGATTATTTGACATTTCTTCACCCTCATTCTTGGTGACTTCCGAGCACGATAAACAATAAAAGGTTACTGATGTCAACCCATTGTGTGCCAGGATGTTGTTCTCATCAAACACAGAGCAGAGCCAGCACTGAAGCTTAATTAATACATGTTTGTAAATTGTGCTGAGCTGCAAGGCTTTATAATTTCAGGTTTCTTCTGTAAATGTTTACCTCAGAGCTTTAGTCAGTGCTCCACTGTCTGAACCCAAGATAAGTTCTGCTTCCATCAGCTATTCACATAGCTGGTCAAATCACTGTCAGAGCAAATCAATAGGAAATTCCTTTAGCATACAGTAATTTATGGTAGACCTGCAGCAACAGAATTGGGATTAAAATGGGATAAGAAAAGGCAAGAAAGAACCAACATTTCTGCTCCTAGTGACATGATCAAAAAGACAGAAGAAAAACTTGTTTGCAATGGAATTATCTGTTAAAATTCAATTCAGATACCACTTAAGGGCTAGTCAGAGCCTTTCAAAGACAAAATAAGTGTTTTTTGGGAAAAAAAATTCAAGTCTGGGTTTCAGCTGCTAAAACTCACGGTAGGTCCACTGCCAGCTCTCATTGCAGAGATAATTAAGTTTAACCCCTCCCCTACCAGCTCACTGGGAGAACAAAGTGAGGCACACAGAGATCCTCAGATATTTTCTAGAAAATCCCAAGCAGGCTCTATCTCTGTAAGTCAACAACAGTGCTAATGCTCAGGAGAGAATCGAATCAGATGCAAAGAGCTCTAAAATGACCTTGAGGAACTGACTGATGCATCATGGGCATCACCACCGTGAATGACTTTATTTGGCATAGTTCCAGCTTTTATTTTGATCCATGTGCTGCACATTTCCAAAGCACAGGTCTTAGACCTCCAATCTTCCCTCCTGTTGCAGTACTGGACAGCAGTCACAGTGATCCTCTCTTTCAAAGAGTAAAGAACCTGCTGTATATCAGGAAGACAAACCCCTCCCTAAGAAGCTGCAAATTAGAGAACATCATCATAAATATCTTGTGGACTTAAGCACAATACTGTAACAAACAAAAATTTGAGGAGCCAAAACACGAGGGACTTCTGGATCTGCTGACAGAACTCCCAGTGAGCATCCAGAGCAGTTACAACTGAGCAGCCTACAGTGACTTGAAGCCAGCTCCCAAGGGAGTGCAAGCATGTCACAGAGCTGTCATCATGATCAGGGCTCTGCTTCTGCACAGGATGAGCAGAGAATAAGCCTGGGAAAACAGCACTCTTTAAGAAGAGCTTTGATGGCAACATTTTCTCAAATGAAGTGAATTGTGTCGGGTCAGGGCGCAACCAAGACACCTCTGTGCTTCCCACTCCTGTGCCCTGTGTCAGGTACAGATCTCCAGGAGTGGGCTGCTTGAGCTGGACTTGAGCTGCAGTTTCACAGACTGTCATTGTGTTTTGGGTAAACAAAAGCCTTTACACACCAGGTCTGCCAACCTGGTATCCCCCTCAAACACTTCCAAAGCGGAGGAAGAAAAGGGGAAAGACAGAAATAAACCCCTGTTTAGGTTAATCAGTGACTAGAAGCTTCTATTAGTTATTAAAATCTGCCTCCAAGAACAGAACTATTTGTGATGTCCAGCAGTTCCCAGCGCTGCAGAAGAGAATACACTGCCTCTCAGCAGCAGAGATGGTTTGGCCCACATGAAAATAGTGGCGCTGAAAATAAAAATCCTCACGACATCAAAGACATCCTGTTATGAAGGGGTCATGTCTGTGCAGGCAGGTCATCCACTCCTGACCCTCACAAGGACATTTGTCTATAATGGACTAGGCAAAGTGTGGGAACTGGGTTTAGTGGAAAGGCTTTGCTACACAAGAAAAACACTGATGTTTCAAGCACATATAGTGACCACTGATTCCTTTGGAAGTGATGATAAGACTGCTGCTTAACAAGAAGTTCATCCTGGCCCTATCTCTGTACAATGGATACTCCCTGTTTCTGGAAAAAACACTCCAAGAGTTCAAGCAATGGTGCCCACAGAAGCCTGAAGTTTGGTTGGAAATACACCAATGAACCATTTGTTTTCACACTCTGCTGCCAGCTGAGAAATGACAGAGCAGGCACAAGTGACAGAGGACCAGCTTCTGTGGACACTCAAGAGCAGTTGGGCAACCACAGCCTACTGTGCTCAGTTTCCTCTATGTACATTCCGGGTTTTTTAACATAAAACAGGAAGAAATACAACTTCTATTGCTTTTTCTGCCAAGCAGAAGAAGATTTTTTCTCATCAATAATCCTCTTTAATTCCACTTCTTACCTGTCAGGAATCAGTAGTGCCAAAACACCTGGAATAACACAGCCTTTGTCTTGCAGAGCTAAAGGCAGGGTTAAACAGAGAGCTTATCAGATAGATATAGAGGAGGTTGATCAATAACCTAATCACACAATTCATCACCAGTCAGGTCAATGCTGAGACCAGAAACACTGCCTTGTATTTTTCTAGCATAACCTAAAATATCCTCAAGAATATGACTATTTCCCATTGTCATCTCATTTTCCTGTAGAGATTTTTCTTATTTTCATATTTACCATAATATGGAGTAATGGAACAATAGTGGAAAAACCTTCACCAAAATAGTGGAGAAAAGCATGATCCTGTAAAACACAGTTTGTGTTTTATAAAGGATGGAGATGCAATAGTGTGTGAATACAAAGAAAATCATAGAACTCCCATGAAAGAAGCTGTTCTTGTTGTGCTGGTACAATGGCAGAAAATATAGGATTTGTGTATTGGCTCCTGGGTGGACTAAAAACATTTTTAAGAATGAGAAAAACCGGCAGCTCTGTACTTATCTTCTCCTCAAGGTCGCACTGGGCCAAATGTTGTATTTTTACAGCTGTCGATTTCTAAAGGACCCTCATTGCAAACAGCAATTATTCTGTACTTTCACCAGCAGTCTGGCTCAACGAGTTTAATGGCAGTTTGTCTGCCTAAGAACCTTAGGATTTGTCTC
This sequence comes from Geospiza fortis, assembly GCF_000277835.1. NCBI lineage: Eukaryota > Metazoa > Chordata > Aves > Passeriformes > Thraupidae > Geospiza > Geospiza fortis. The sequence continues at coordinate 99,478 of NW_005054704.1, read as the reverse complement.
AACATATTTAATTGGACTTAAAGTGTGAGTTCTAGGAATAGGAGGCTGCTGTTAGCATCAACTTAAATAATGCTAATACCAGGTGCAATTAAATGACTACAAAGAGTGGGTACATGAGCTGCCTGGCCTGCTTGCCTCTTAGGTGGTCAGACTGCATCAAGAAGCTTTAATTTTGTGGCTTCTTTGAGCAAAGCCCTGCCCTCAGACACATACACACCTCCGTCCATTGAATTAATACATCTCCTGTTTATCTCTCAGCCTATAACCCTTGTCTAGAATCCTCTGACAGCTCAAAGAGAAGGGAGGGATGAATCATGTTGCACTCATTCTCCTCCTTTGACTAGACACTAATAAACATAACACAGCTTGAGACAAGAGGCTCTTTATAATGACAGATTCCAACACATCTTGCCAAAACCAGAGGAGGGCACCAACTACTTCTGACTGAGGTACACAAACCAAAGGGAGAGAACAGCCCAAACCCACCTCTGGTGTGAGCAGGTGCAGCCTCTCAGGCCTCCATGCCACTGATAAATTTGTCCTGGAAGATAACACTGAACTGTTCCACTGAACTGTACTTCCTTTTTCTGACCCAAAATACACACACATCTTCCCTGTGATGGAATGGCAGGAGAGTTCCTTATGTTGGATAAACAGGTCTTTCCTCTGGGCACGCATTTTGTACTTGCTCTAGACCCTTCCCCTGTGTCCTGCAGCCCACAAATGCTGTATAACAAACCCCTCATTCATTAGGGCCAGCAATTCCTAGGTTGTGTACTGGATTATAAACTTGTTTGACTTTGCCAGAGTTCATGTTCACAAGGGGAACGCCACTTCTGCTCCCAAAAGCAGAGTTATAAATTACTTTTGAGAATGTCTCTACAATACAACTGGAGACCTCTGAGGTTCTCTTGTGTTCTGCCCTGATTTACTGTGTGACTGCAAACAACTCACTTTATACAGGAGATTCTGTCCACATAAACCTAAGGTAAGGAGACAAAAACTGGCCTATAAAGAGAGGCAAACAACACACTGTGATACAGGCTAGGAAGGCAGCAGTAAGTCTTTTAGATGCCATCATGGAAGTGGAGTTAAAGATGGTGAACATACAACAGATCTCCTTTTTAATGCAGATTAAAGAGCACAAACTGGATGAAAATGGGAAAGGGGGAAAGAGGTTGGAATATACACAATCATACTGAGTAGGTCCTAAAAAACCAATTTCTTATTCAAAGAGTGGCCAGCATAATCTCTTTCAGAAAAACCTGAAAAACCACAGTAGTCTGTGGATTTGGTATAGTCTGCCTCTCAATGAGCCACCTACAGGCAATTATAAGTAATAATAAATTGCTTAATAATAATAGTAATAAAAATACAATTACAGTAAGTAAGAATTAGCTCAAATCAGGATTTTGGGAAAAAAGGGTGAATGTGGAAAGAACAAACAGTTTGAATTGGAGAATGCAAACAGGGGATGAAACAGCAAGACAAACCAGTAGCCTGGATATACCAACTGGGAGAGCACAAGGCACTGAAGAAAACTCCAAAAAGTCATGCAGAAATAAAACAAGAGGTTTATTAAATGAATCATGAAAAATCAGTGAAGAAAAATAAAAAATTTGAATTACTTTTTATTTGGGACACATAACGATGATGTGAAAGAGAGAAACTAGCTTTGCATTTACTAACATAAACAAACTCATTGTCCCAAAGTTGCAAGAATGATAAAATGATCCCAGGGAGTCAGAATGCATTAAAAATATGTGAAAAAATTATAACTTCTGTGGAAGGAATATATCATGTTCTCCAAAGAAGGTTCAGAACAGAGTTTTCATTTACAAAACCAGTAAAATCACTGGGTTTTTGCTGTACAACGATGCTCCAGCAAGCAAAGGATGCTGACTGAAGCAAAAAAAGGGCAGAAGACAGAAAAAAGCAAGTTTCCATTTGAAAATGGAAGCACTTTGATGATGAAAAGAGGCAGTACTCACAGTAAACTTGTGCACATTCTCCTGAAATGCTCACTTACTCTATTAGAGACTCGTTCAGATAAAGATCCTGTTCTGCCTTCTGACACACCAAGAAAATTGTGTTGACTGATGGAAACATTTGGTCTCAAATCAACAAATCAGCATAAAAACGTTGGGCCTTCCTGTCAACTAAGCCATTAAAATGTAATATACGCACATCTCTTAACAGATCTAGACCAAAGAAACAAATTCTTGCTCCTTTCCAGTGTTAAGTTAAGGTCATCCTGCCTAACAAGCCATTTCATACAGCCTCTCCCCAAAGTCTCCTCTGCAGGCACTGGCAGATAACAGACAGCTGAATGACTGAATACTCTAGGTCATCCAAAAAATTAGATCAAAGAGTCCCCGTAGTCTATTGAAATGCAATTGCTTCCAAATCACATTGTGGTGTTCCAGGCTTGAAAGAATGGGTCACTGCAGCTTTATTGTAGAGAAGCTATTGCTAATGAAAGGAACAATGGAAAGATTAGTGCTACCAACCATATAGAAGAAACACCACTTTCGGTTTAATTGCAGTGAACAAAGCAAATAGGAAAGAAGGGCAACCAAGTGACAAAAGTAGTTGGTGCAAAAGGATATAGAAGCTATTCACAAGGTTCTCTTGATCAGAGCACAGCGTCCAGACTTAACATATGATTACTGAATTTGGATCCCAGGGAAAAGTGACGTGGGTGTCATTACAGACAGCTGACGACATCTTTAGGAGGACAGCCTTGTAAACTGAAAGACTCAGAATCCTGTTGGTAATTTGCCTGGGATTCATTAGGTGCATTGAAATTAATAGATGGATAGGGAGAGAAAGGAACAATTATACTTTGGGATATTTACCCTACAGGAGATTATTGTAAGTAAAGGTTTACTTCATTTGCCAGTTTAAAACAACAATTGAAGGCAAAATCTATTGAACCTTGAAATGAATTTTAAACAGAGATTCTATTTGTTGATAATTTAGGTACTTCCATAATAAGTTTGTTCATACCACAATATTTATTCTCTTTTGATCAGTTTCTGGATCTTTTCTAAGTGAAGCTTACCAGTCATAACAACCTCTGTGTCGAGACAGTGGTAAAAGATCCATTTCATTCTCAGTTAAGATCACCACATTCTGCTCCTCTGTGACCTGAGGCAGGCTTGAACCTTCCTTCTCCAGACAAGACTTGACAAGCCCAACTTCACTTAGCTCAGAAAGCATGTTAAAAATCAAAACGTGGGCAAACGGGGGAGATCTCCCAAACTGTACCTGTTGTGTGTAGGTAGAGCACTTCCCGTAGCAAAAAGACAAAATACTGCAATGAGTGAAAACAAGGTCTTTTTCTGAGTAAATGTGATAAAAGGTGGCAGATGTGAACACGAAGCTTCCATTAAAACAACTGAACACATTTGGTATTAACAGTTCAGCATCACAAACACAGCTTTAAAAGCAAAAGAAAGCTTCAACCCAGTTCCTGGCACCTGCTCCAAACTCACATTTGCAACGGTCCAAATGAACTGCTAAGAATCCTCTAACTTGATGGCAGGAAAAAAAAAAAAAAAAAAAAGTAAAAGAGCACAGCATTCAAAATATAACCCAGACCACTTCAACCAGTTATCAACAGCCCTTCCTAATGAACAGGCTTCTCAAGTCACTGATTCCAGTTTCAAAGGAAACACTGGCTGTCTCAAGTGCTCCTTCTTTGGTCCCGTCACACAGTTTAATAGCCCTCAGAGACAAGTACCTTTGCAAAACAGATTTCTAGAGGGTGACCCAACATATCCTCTGGACCTTTAGTCAACCACAAAGCACACAGATGACTTCATAGACTTCCCACTCAATGTCACTGCCTTCCTCTGCAGCCACACCAGACTGCTTTGCAAGTGCAAGCCATTAAGCCTTAAAAAACATCCTTAGCTATTAATTCTGTAGACAATTCTCCTAAATTACATCGGTAAAGCCTTCTCTGCAGGCAATGAGCACTGTCAAATGTATTTTGAAAAAAATCACCTGTGAATAATGATTTTTCATGAACTTGGCTGACAGCCATAAATGGAAAATACACAATGATAATATTTAACACATTCATAAGAGATCAACTCATGAAGACCTGTAAACCCAAATAATGCTTGAATTATCAAAGGAAACAAAGGGAAATTTGTTCATAAGTCCTGCCAAGCTAGGAAATTCACCGTTCCTTAAATTAGTTGACAAACCTAGATATAATATTGTTTTTTTCACAAGCTTCTGGACTGGCTTTTTCCTTTATTCACCACAGTTCACAAAGGCAGGAAGAACTTTTACTTAAGAGTGAGAAGAAATGTAGAAACTATCACAAACTGTAACAAATTGCTATGGGATAATTACTAGGACTACCAGCTAGTCTTGTTTTTTTTCCCCGAAAGACTGTCATCAAAAATTACAAAGGTTTGATGCTGTTCATTGGCTATAACAAAGTCTCTTCTGTTAAATACAATAGGAACTAGTGAACTAGAAAAATCACAAAAGAGTTTATGGTGTCTTGACTCTTATATGAACTACATACCTTCAGCTACTATTGCACATACAAAAATACTTTTAATGCAGATTTGTTTTAAATAGACACTTACCAAGCCTACACACGTAGATATTGCTACTGAAGAGGTGCTATCATTCCTTATAAATCCCTGGTAGAAACACTGCTCAATTTCATGGTCCTGAGAATTTGACACTCCATCTTTTCCAAGTACCTGGACAATAAAACTGTTGCTTAAAATGGTCGAAGGTTTAAGCTCTAAGTGAAGTTCCTGTCCAAATGCTGAAAATTTGTAGTGCAAGGAACTCTTTGAACTCTGAGTTGATCTCTTTCTCCTAGTACTGTGCAAAACATCATGTGAAATGTATGATCCGCTGGCATCCACTCTGACAGGTGTCACAAACACATAATCTGTAACGATAAAGAGTTGGCCATCAGCTCTGGCATCCCACAAACAAGGCACTCTGACACAATATCAGGCTTTTTCTATGGCATGGAGCATTCCCTCACTTTGGGGCTGGCCTGCAGGCTCTGTGTGTGCTGTCTCGCCTGCATAAATTCACGCCTGTAAGTCACAAAGGCTCTCAGCCTGTGTTTGTTTCCTTTGTGCCCCACTGAGAGGCACAGACTAACTAGCATAGCTGTGAACATTCCCACAACTGCTCCTCTGAAGACATTTGTCATCACCAGCAGATCTGTAGGTTTTCCCCTCCCCCTGTATTAATTGTTGTCAAATGTGAAGGCCACTTCGGTTTGAGAGGCTTTTCCCTTCCCTAAGAATGCAGCAAATGTTATATCACTGTAGGGATAGCCATGACTGAGACCTTGCAGAACTGTACCACGTGTTCAAATGGATTAAAGGATTAATTTATTAATGCCTTAACTGAGTGAGACCTCATCTCTTTGTAGTGCCTTGATTAGACTGGGTTTCAAATTGTAACTGACCTCCAGCAGAAGGAGATTACATCCTACCTAATAACCTTTCGTCAGACATTTTTAATTGCATGTCAAAGAAGTTTATTGTTTTCGATAAAATATGTAAAAAATTACAAAACTGTTTTTGAGGAGAACACTCTGATCTACTAAGAACCACCCAAAAAAAGGAGGGTGAAAGAGGCCATAATTCAGCTGGCTGTACAAGCAGGTGTCTCACTTGCAGTACATTACCACTGGTGTTGACCTAACCATGCAGGGATTACCTGTGTCCTGGAACCAGGGTCTGAGTTTCAGCTGTTTCCTGAACTGGGATCTTTGCACCCATTCCTGGTAGCCTAAGAAATTATGCTGAAAAAATTGCTTCCCAACCCCATTTAATTTAATTTGTGAGCTGTGTTTCTCTGTGGACACTTAGAGTTGTCCGTGCACTTGACAAGCAATTAATTTCTCTTCCTAAATTGAAATAACACCATCAAAAAAGAAGAAAACCCCCTCCTTTTTGTGTTGTAACAGATGTTGCAAAATGTCTCAATCAATCTCTTTGCCTGAATAAACTTTATTGGACACACGTTAGGCTGAAAATGTAACTACTGACAGGTTGCTTTTCCTTAGACAGTGGAAACAATACATCAAGAGCTTTCACTTTCCTCGAGTGGTGTTAACGGCAGAAGCTGAGGGCGCTAAGCAGGCTGGTGGCCAAAAAATGCAAGCAGCTGCTGGAGAGAGGGAATCCCCCAGTGAACAGAGCACAGGGTGCAGGAGGGGTTTCCTTTCTGCACCCTGGTGTGGTTCTCTGTTGCACTTTGTCTCTGCTCACGCACAATACAAAGCATATACTGCACTTCAAAAGTCCCAAAGCCATCAGCATCTACGTGCTAGTCACTCCAACCTGGGAACAAACGGCTCCTGAGCTCCCACTCACACAAGCCCTTTCTCTCCAGGTTTTTCCCCCCTTAGCCTGCATTGCACAGCTCCTCCTGCTCCCCCACACAAATCTTTTCATTACTTTTGTCTCACTGCTTCCGCAACAGGCACATGAGGTTTTGCTGTTGTGGCTACACACACACACACACATTCATCTTTCTAATCGCACATGGAAACGTGGATGTATTTACCATCTCATTCATTTGCTTTGCTGCTACATATTGTTCCTTTCAGCTTTAGCACACAGGGCTTAACAAGTTAATCCCTGCCCATGGTTCACCATCCCGCAGTAGCCAGCCTGCTTGCACTTTATGCTCCCTAAACACTGTGACTTCTCCCCTCTAAATATTCACTCCAAGAAAAAAAAAGAAAAAAATCCATGCAAATGTTCACATACAGACATAGAAAGAGCTATACAAACCATGAGTCAATTCACTGATGCTGTCACTGGTTAAAGTTGCCGCATGAGACATGCAACAGAGGCAACACAGCTGAAGGGTCTGCAAGAGAAAGAAAAAATAAAAGAGAGAGAGAGAAAAGGAGCATTGGGTGAAGTTTCCTTGACAAGGCAAGGCAGAAAGACAAGGCACCAGAAACCACAGTAACCTGGAATGAAAGTACACTAGGCGACTGCAAAAGAAAGTGCTCTCGCCCTGCCTTTACAGCGCTTCCGAGCCACGG
>NW_005054704.1:88707-92020 GCF_000277835.1 Geospiza fortis | reverse complement strand
AGCTGGAAGGGATCGCGGTGGATCAGCTGGTCCAACCATGGTCATCCCAAGCACCAGGCACAGGATGGTCAGGCTGGAAGGGATCGCGGTGGATCCAGCCATGGTCATCCCAAGCACCGGCCACAGGGTGATCAGGCTGGAAGGGATCGAGGCGGATCAGCTGGTCCAACCATGGTCATCCCAAGCATCGGGCACAGGGTTGTCTCCAGGCAGTTTTGGAATGCCCCCAGTGATGGAGACTCCACATCCTCTCTGGACAATCTCTTCCAGTGTTCAGCCGCTGCACAGGGAAGAAGTCCTTCTTCATGTCCAGGTGGAACTTCCTAGGCATCAGTTTCTGCTCAGGGCCTCTTGTCCCATTGCTGGGCACCTCCAACTGGCACCTGGCTCCATCCTTTTGGCACTCCTCCTTCAGACACTTCAGGTGCTTAGCACGATGTCTTCATACATTGATGAGATCCCCTCTCTTCACAAAGATTCCCTCTCTTTACTAAGAGAGTTCTGTGAGAATGCTGGGGGGGGCACAGGCCAGGACAAACCGTGCAGCTTCCAATACTCACTTGGAGACAATGTGCTGTTCTTTTCTATTATTTTTAAAAGCTGCCTCATTTGAAAACAAACAAACAAATCACACAAAGATGAAGGTGCCTGGGAAGTGAACACAGCTGTGACAGGTACTGGACACTGATGTCCATCAAGGAGATGATTTTCACACAGTGGTTCACGCAAACTGAGCCAAACACAGCACCAGATTCTGGTCCCAACCAATGTAGTTGTGCTATTGCACACTCCTTTATGCAGAAAACTTCAGGAAAGGATCAAAGGTCCAAATAATCTAATAGCAAACAAGTACTGAAGTGGATGGGACTGGTCCAGGCTGGAAATCAACACAGAACTTGTTTCTGATGATTTTGGCACTTGGGAGAAGCGTCCCTCACCTCATGATCTCTCTTTTGCGCCAGAGAGTTTTCCAGTATGTGTCTCAGTCTAATCTCACTCAAAATCTCCCTTGTCCCACAGTCACACAGAGAAAATAAACAGTAACTGTGTCAGCTTAAGGTGTCTCTTTGCCCCAGTTGGCACAGGAGCTGGAGAGCTCTATGGAAGCTGAGGTGAGACGGAGGTCATCTCCTCCACCTGCCCCCTTCACCAGGGGTATCGTGGTGACTAGTCTGGGGCAGTGGATTAGACAGATCTGAGGTATTTTGCTTTTAAAGCATTTCCTGTCTTTGAACATTAAATAAATTCCCAGGTGTGGAATTTCTCCTTCACCTCTCTCCATTTTCCAGCAGCTTTTACATTATCACCTTCTGAATATATTATGATAAAATATCAAAATCTTTTTTTAACAGTGCACCTGCCACCTCCCACTGAGTATATTCAAATGAAAGAGCTAGCCACAGGTTTACAATGGTCCCAGTGGAGTAGAACACATAAAAAATACTGTGCATGGCAGATAATAGAAGAAAAATATAAAATTACTGGGCTGTAATTTTATTATCAGCCCTCAGCACTCTGAACAGACAGACCTCACTGTTTTCAGTAGGCTACTTGACAATGAAATTTGACATTTCATTTGCTGTGAGGGGAGAGAAATAAATACAATTGTCCAGCAATTACAAGAATAATCTAAGAAATAAAACCAGCTTCCACCATGAACTGTACATCACTGAAAGGAGGTTTGCCCTGGGTTTCTGTAGAGCTAAGATTTCACCCTGGGGATTTATAGTTTCTGGGTATGATCAAAGAAGAAGAAAAAAATGTGACACTGCTTTGCATGACTATAAATGACATGCATCTAAATTTGAGTTGGCATTAGGCATGGGACCCCAACCTTTCCTGGCCTGTAGGCAGCAACACTGATCAGTTAACATGCTCAGACAACATCATCCTGTGCTCCCCAAGTCAATCAAGATCCCAACCGTGATGGTCATAAACATCAGAGAATCCTGCAAGGCAGCTCGTTCCATGTGCAAACACACCATGCAAAACATCAGAGAAAGCTAAAGCTCCTCAGCCAGCAGTGGAGTAAACAATGCAGAGGGGAGCTTTCCTCCCCCCTCTCCCTAGCAAGTCCCACCTCAGATGACCACAAACACAGATTTCCTCAGAGACAGCCATTACCACACTGCAGTCTCATTGGGCTCTATCCTGCCTAAGCTTCCAGGCTGGATGCTTCCACTAATTTTTTATGCTGATCAGTTTTATCGGGTTCTTAAAAGTTCATTATTTTACCCGAATAGTTTGCATCCACCTTTTCTAATTGTTTTCACCTGTGTGAGAAACTCCTTTATTGCCTAGGAATACAAGGAACTGTGCAGAGCCAGCAAAGGTTGTCACTCTGGAGCAGCATTGCCCTGCAGGTAGCAATAACCTTCTTGGGGAGAGATCTCCAGCCTGAAGAGATCAGCTACAAACCCCCAGTGGGGAGGTCAGGATTTCTCCCAGAGCTGCAAGGCAGAGGAGGAGGCTGCTGCTCCACAGCAGCAGTGAGTTACTGCTTCACTTTCCCCACACCAAGGTTCAAGAGCAGAGCCCAAGTTTCACCAGGATGTCTCACCCCCTCTCTAGACAGACCACACCTGAAAGCAAGGTGTCTGTCCACTGTCCTGATGTCTGCATGCAAAGATGTTAGATGTTCTTGTTTTGACCTGTGAGCAAATCATAGAAAACTGATTACTATTTTTCAGGAGTCTATTCTCTCTAATTCTGAATCCTTCTTTTCCAATAAACTTTCCTAGATTTTTTTTCCCCAAGAATGATGCTGTCATGGCCATCATGATAGAGTCAAACTGCACACAGAACTCACACATCTGTGGCTGCCCCATCTCTGGAATTACCCAAGGCCAGGTTGGATGGGGCTTGAATCAACCTTGTCTGAAGGAAGGTGTCCCTGCCCGTGGCAGGGGTGTTGGAAGGAGAGGTCCCTTCCCATCCAAACCATTCCATGGCTCTATGGTTCTGTGCTTACTGCTAACATGACTGACAGGCATGCAGGAGAAACAAGCCATGGACTAAAACCCCACCATGTTTGTTTTGCCATCTTTGTTAGAGCAGCTCTTCGTCATGTGGGACATTTGTGACCACTGACCTGAGTGAACAATTCACAGAAGACAGAGAGCTGTCAATCTAGATTATCTTCCAGATTTATTTGTGTTTAAAATTAATTTATATAATTTATACCACAGTTAAACCACGTATGGTTGGATGACTGGAGGCAGAGTACTTTTGATGGGAAATGGTGCGGGGAGGGCTCATTTTAATGGATATTCAGTGAATATGCATGGTAGAATCAGAGCAGAATTTTCTTTTG
>NW_005054704.1:70601-88668 GCF_000277835.1 Geospiza fortis | reverse complement strand
TTTCTGGGACCATTTCTTGCCAAATTACGTACTTGTTGGATTACTCAGGATACATATAAGCACTCCATAGGATTCTTCCAGCTCCATCTTTACCCTCTCTATGTTTATCCTCACGATGACGTTTCCCTCTTGGGAGGCACAGAAGCCTCTTGCCTTCAGTTCTAGTGAGGGATGATTAACCACATGCTGGGTGAAACTCTTTGCATAGAAGTCTTCTTAGAATCCCCTTTACAAATGAACCTCTTTAGAATGAGCTGGTAGTGTTTAAAATCCATCAGTTTCATCTTTGTCACAAGTTGAAGAGGCCCTGTAGTGAAATTATGCTCTGAAGTTCGTTGTGTTCCACACTCAGCACAACAGCTAAGGAGGCTTTTCTTTCTCATTACATTTTTCATTCAATAACCTCCAGACATTTTGTGAATTTATATAATTTGTCTAAAGAGTTCAGCAGCTGTTACTCAGTTGTAGCAGGATGAGATGACTGCTTGAGCAAAATATGAACAACTTAAAAAAGACCTTGGGGAAGGTCTTTTTAGATTCAGTGGAGTTGCAGGGATGCGCTCAGGTGGTATCAAATCCCATTGGTCTATCTGTACATTATCTAAACCCGTGCAATATTGTACAATTTGAGGCCAAATCTGCCAGCTGGCATGACTGACCACAGCTCCTTTCTCTGGGTGGGTTAGAGAATGTGAGAAGATAATCTTTGTGTCCTCCCTGCTAGAAAGATCCTTTGTGCAGAGAGGAGGCTGTGAACAGAGAGAGTTGGTGCCCCTCAGGTTTGGGGTGAGGGCACATCCTGACACACTGATGGTCTGAGGACACAGCTCAGCTTCCCCACAGCTGCAGCACCTCCTGCACTGCTCTGACCTCCACAGAGCAGGGTTATAAAGTACCAGAGAGCACTGGAATGGCAGCTGACAGCAGATCCACGCCTGCACCATCCTCTTCCGACCTCCACCCCAAATTTTAACAGGCTACTCTCATAAATAGAAACTCTGAGGACTCCATTGTCTACTTCCACAAAATCTGAAGCTGACTACAGTGTTCTGAGGAATGGAAAATGCTAGTTTAGCATGTTCCCAAAAGTATGTTTCTGCATACTCTACTGGAATAGAGTTGCTTTTGCCTGATGGTTAACTGCCTTTTTCAGTGACATGTGGCACAGGCTATACCATGCCACTGGTTATTCTGTTTATGGGTAACTATATTTCAGCTGACATGAAAACTCATAAGTAACAAAAACACATACTGGTTAACTTAGTGTAGTTCCTCCATTAATTCCTGATCCTTAAGGACCTGAAAGTTCACAGAATAAAATTCCACTGTCTCACCAGTTTCTCTATTAAATTCTGCTCTCTGCAACTGCCTTAAAACATAACGTTAGGATGGAAGTCATAACCTCAGCTTGTCCCTAAACCCACAGTTTTCAGTTTGCATCCTATAAAGTCTGGCAAATGCATTACAATAAAGAGTAATCATTGTGGAATAGGTTTCCACCACAATTTACAGTAATATTTTCTGTCAATAAGCCCCTATAGCTTTTTAATCACAGCCCCTGGAAAAGGAGCTCCATCCAGCATTCCTGTTGCACCCTAACTCCGTAAAATCAAAAAAACAATGTTTACATTTTTTCCTCACCCAATTTGCACATAGCACTGGGCTGTTATAGTCCCAAATAAATTCTTTTGATTACAAATATTAAACACAATTTTCTGCTTACATGCATTTCTCTGTATTGCACAGCATGTCCATCCTAATTTGATTAGTTCTACACATTTATTTGTGCTAGCTGGACATCCTATTTTCTGGCATGGAGTATGAAGTTCCAGCTATCCTGCTGACTTGTTGCCATTGTCCTTGCTCTGTCCTGCGACACGGGAGATTTGGGCTCAGGAGCGGAACTAAACCCACCTTCCAAGCCATGTTCTGCATTTCTCCAGCCATCTCTGCTGTAGGCTGGTGCTTAGATTTTAGAACAGATTAACTGACTTGCATTTCTAGTGCCACCAGCAATTTTTGGAAGGGGGAGGGGAGACCAAGGAAGCAAGACAGACAACCTAAAAAACTTTGCAAACAGCATTCGCTTGGCTCGGGTCCAGACGTCACAAGTGGCTGCCACGGTGTCCCGACCACTCTGTGGCTGGAAAGTGAACAGGGGGAAGCTGCAGCTCAGTGCACGGGGGCTCTGTCACACACCCAGACCGAAATTAAATGAAAATGTCCATCACTAATAGAGGAAAAATAAAAGCTGTCATTGTGGGTGGCCCGACGAAGGCTTTGCAAGCACTACATTTTAGAAGAGTTTTCCTGGAAGCATGCCAGGGGTAATTAAAGCACAGGTACCTCCAAACTCACAGAACTCTAATAAAAACAATTATGCAGTTTATAATGTTGTGCACGTGCCAAAATTTGTATTTATACAATGGATCAAAAATGGCACGGGAGAAACTGTGCAGTCCAGCAGGTTCAAAGATCCACTTTGAAAATGCTTTTTATAAATAGCGATTTGCACTCTACCCGGAAGGCTGGGCAGCCTACAGAGTCACAAAGACACAGTTAAAACCCCTGCAAATTACTTTTAAGACACTAGGATTGGTTTCAGACGTACTCTGGCATCATGTGCAGGAAGGAAAGCTCAGTCCCTGTTACAGTCAGCCAGCATCTGCACCCCAGAAAAGGATAAACCAGGCCAAGAAACAAAATCCATATGGAAGTTTCCACCTCTGTCTTCCATGTTAGGAATGTATGAGACTATTCCACCCCCAAAACAAATGGTATTGGGATGAAATGTGTCCTCATTCATTTCTTACTGGTTCTTCTTTTCATGTCTGTAAACAACATATATTTGTTTCATCCAACAGAGACTAAAAGTTGTGCTTTTCTCCCCCATTCCTGGTAGTGTTGCTTCATCACACCCAAGCCTGAAATATTATCTTGCTTTTTCATTTTATTACTGGACTGGAAAGGTAACCTCTGCTGATGTGACTAGTTCCCACAAGTCCTGGCATCAGTTTGAAGATAAGATCTCTGATAACAATTCTCCTGCTTGTACCTAGTTAGTTTCAGGTTGGGAGTCTGAGTTCTGGGATGAAAATTTTGGGACTTAATTTTCCACAGTAACAAGAATTCACAGCTCCAGTTGGCCTCAAGAGGAACCGAACCTCCTGAGCATTTCTGAACATGGATCCCTGTATGCTTTTGAGCAACATACCCCAAGAAGAATGTTGCTGGGAAGATTTAGTCTCCAGTCCTTTTCTTCTTTTATTTGCTGCTCATTTCATGGGCCAAGCAAAGAAAATTGGCTTCTCTTTTCTCTGAATTTCATTATTTGCAGATTTTTTTAATACAAGATAATGCTTCTTTGGCTGGCTCCTGGGATTCCTCTATTAAAAACTTCCCTCCCTTCTCACATCAATGAGCCTTTGTTTCTCCAGCCTTCTTGCTGGGAACACAGATTGCAAAGGAGCTCAGGAGCCTTTTCAGTCCCTTCTGTGGAACAGTTGAGGCGTACTCAAAAATCCTTTGTTTTACCATTCTCAATTAAGTATCAGCCCATTTCCTATGAAAATTAGGTGGTTTTACTTCTGGTACAGTGTTTGCTCATCTTCCCTTGGTAGGTGTCTGCCCAGACCCACCACCTTCATATGCTTCTTACCCGAACTGGACTTCCCTGGGGGAATTTTAACTACAGCTTGGCAAACAAACAGGAAAAGGTCTCCCCCGGAATTATGGAGCTGTTCCATATTTGCTTCTATAAGAAAGGGTTTGCAGCACCGTGCAATACTGTACAAAGAAGGTGTTGTCTAAAAGATCTGCACAGATACTTTGTTTGCTGTGCACTGCGAGACTCTAAACTCTTGTTCCATAACAAGGGTGGGATTTGTGTCAGACACTGGAACGTGGTGTCTTTTGAGGACCACAGCTCATTACTTGAGGACTGCACTGCACCACAATGGCAGTGAGCAATCACAGCTTTGGATAAGGGCATTAATTCCCTTCCAATTGCTTTATACTCTTTCATCAGGAAAACAAGGCCTTCGTGACCTACCTTTTATTTTTCTGCAAAGAGATTTATTTTTTACCACTAATTTTTATGCCAAAAGATGATGAGAACAAATGAAGAATAAGGTAGCAGTAGCTGTAGAGGATTCCTTGAGCTAGGTGCCGAACACATGCAGAACAGAAAACTGGTCCCTATCCCAAGAGCTCAGCTTACTGTTTTTAATTTACCACAGCCTTCTTTGCATTCCTAATTTGCAAACAAAACTATTCCCTGACTATGGTGTTGATTTCCAAAGTGATTTCAGCATGCTGAGGAATCAAACAGCTGTTTTACAAACTCAGTGTTGCACCAGTTGCTGTGACAACATTTAATAATATCTTACTCTGTGTGTGTGTACCGAGTGGAAAGTGTTTGATTTTTGCCTGTTTCCAATAGAGCAGGATGTTGGGAAAAAAAGGAATTAGATCATTATATGTTGTATGCCTGTAACACTGAAATCAGCAGCTCTTATTAAACTGAATTTAGTAAGGCAAGAGTTGGGCCTTTATAGTCGTATTTTAGGAAAAGTGCTGCAGTGGAGCATGGATGGAAGGTAGCTGTGAGGGTGATTTCTAGTCCTATTACAATAAGAGAAATGTGGAATAGAATATTCATGAAAATTGGAGTCCTGAAGGTTGAGGCTTTCCTCGGCAAACCCTTATGTACAAGTCTAATTCCAGGTATGTTTATGTTTGCTGGGAGGTGCCTCATAATCAAAATCCTTCCCTTCCTCCCCTTTAAGGAATAGCAGATACTGTGGCAGTGCTGTTGTTTTGCTCCATGGATGAACTCTTTAAGACTGTAACATTAATAAAAGTGATTTCATGGCCATTTCAATCATTTTACTTTTAATGAGACCAGGAGTATTTTAGCTTGAATTTAAATGAGATTTAAACCTCCTTGGCAGGGCAGACACAGCAACATTGTACTAGAGCTTCGTAACAGAAACTCAGACTGATTAGTCTGTTTGAGGGTAGCTTGATCAGTCTTCCCCCATGCTTCCAGGATAATTGCACTGAATCTAGCAGGAAGAACCTGGCTGGCTCCAGCTCTGCCCTTCCAGCCAGCCACCCTCATGGAATGAAACTAGAGTCCCATGGCAGGACATGCACAGGATCTTCCAGAGAAACATGGAAGGCAGCACATCAAGGCAAAAACCATTTACAGTCAGAATTCTACAACTGACATTCAGGACTTGAGTTATCTCGGCCTATTTTCATAGCCCAGTATAAAATAGAATTAAAAGTAAATAGAAGAATGTGACAGGTAAAATATTCATTAAATTGGCAAAGCAGTTTTATTTTTTATGGCCTATAATCACCTAAGCTTCAAGATTTTTTTTTTCAGTATCTATATTTTGTTTCCCCTTGATTATATATATAGACACTTGTGCCTTGTTCATCTGTAATCCCACACTCAGGGTGTCAAGGCATAAATGCAGCTCTCATGAGTCGAATTTTCTCACTGCAAACTGAGGAAAACGGGCAGTTAATTATTAAGTCTCTGTTTTCCAGATACATTTTTTTTCTGCAGCCTGTCTCATGACAGTATAGAGACAAGGAGAGGTGAACGCAGATGGGTCTGGATGAGTGCCAGCCATCTGGGAATCCTTCACAAGTACCTGAAATAGAAGCAAGGTAGGGCACATTGAGGTGAGCGGATTCCAGATTCTACCTGAAAGCTCCGTAGGTGGCCTAAGGCCACTTGAATCTAATCCAAAACAGGCACCTGGCTCTGGCCTGGATGCCTGCCAGTTTCATAGCATATTCTATCCCTGAATTATGGTGTCTGGACTTATTTCATGGCTTATTGTTGTATGTCTTTTAAAACTAATTCCTCACTGAAAGATGTTTGAAATTCAAAACTTTTTTCAGTTTCCCACTTTATTCTGGAGCTGCAGACACTTGCCTTACTGGGTCCAGGACAAACCTGCTCTAAGGATTCCTTAAATAGAACTTAATGCTTTGGTAGCTGCTGGTTGTTGTGTTTTGGGAGGAGGAAAGAAAGGGGGAATGGAGGCTTGTGTTATGCCTTTACCTTGTTGATAACTATGACCAGGGATAGCTTTTGTAAGTCCAAAGTTGTCACTGAGTGCCTGTGCAACTTTTAAAGCACTTTTTAATAGATTTAAAGGGATCCATCTCCTTGCAACGATTAAAGCTTGATGGCTTGTTAACTACCAATATGGTTTGTAGATGCTAGCCCCTGAATTATCACATTGCTCTTATTAAAGCTCAGTCTTCCATATTTCAGTGAGATTCTTCTGACTTCTTCCTCATGGGCTGCCCGAAGGAACTCTGTTATGGAGCTTCATAACTATTGGACTTCTCTGGAATACTAAGTCAGGCTCACTCATACTCCAAAACTCCAAAAGGAGAAGAAAAATCTCCTAAAACCCAAATGGGAGTTGTGTAGTCAATATTTCCTCCACAGAGGAATAAAATCCTTAAAATACTTAAGGGAAAATTTAGCAATGGGTGATACAACTTCTCCCTGAGAGTCAAAGGTTTAGCTTTTGATGCTGAAATATTTTAAGTGGACAGCACTACAGGATTTCTCAGTGCTACAAGGGCAGCTTAGATGGTAATGTGTTCATCTTTCTTCTTTCTATCAGATCTGTCAGAATGGTTTGTGTCTTCATGATTTTGTATAACCAGCAAACCTAATCCTTACCAGATGCCTGGACTTTATACTGCAGTGTTGCATATTCTTAATTATGCTACTATCTGCCCACCTCAGTACTTGGTTATCGTTATCACACTGAGCAGTCTACTTAGTTAAACTTTGAAAGAAACAGAAAAGCAGACTTTTTGCAAACTCTTTTCTAAGTTAGGGCAGTCTCCCTGTAACAAAAAAACATGTTGTGTTTAAACAGCCCAAGAAAGGAATTACCTGACCAGAATAAATAACAACTGCCTGAGGGTATGTTCCCTCACAAATGTTGATTTGAAATTGCTGATCAAGTGTTAGATTAAGTGAATTACTTACAACTCTCAATTAATAAATACCAAAGCAACTTGGCTAAGAAAACAACAGAGAACATGAAACAAAGAGAACAATGCCCACGTCTGCAAAAATCACTGGGAGTGGTTTGTTAGAGACCAGGGCATTACACAGAGAAGAGATTTCTCCTGAATCAGCCTGAGAGCTGAACCAAGGGTCATCTGTTATGTCCCACCTAAAACTCTAATAAGCAACTCAGAAGGATTTAAAGACTGTTGGGCCTATAGGAAAAAGGAAAATAACTGCAAAGGCAGGAGAACACTTAACCTGAGATTTATGTGTTGTATCAACAATAATCGAAAGCCCGAGAGAGACCAAGGGTTCAAGACGTGAACCTATTATGTGTGTGTGTGGAGTGTGGAATGTGGGAAGCTTAGGGCTACCATATTTCTGTCCAGGTTTTCCCAGACAAAATGAAATGCAGTGAGACTAATGTGTCTGGGATGCATCCTTGATTTATACCCATACAGAAAGCTCAGGGTGAATTGGATTTACTGTGCTCACACAGATCACCTACTCAGTGCACACACGTTAGATCCCATTGCATCCCAAATGCAGGAGAGCCATTGTCCATATGCCACAGAACAGATCTGACCCTGTGCAATGGAGGTGTCTGCAAATGGCCTTGGTCTGCTCATCAGGTGACTAAACCTTGGCTTTTCCTAGACAAAATATCTAGGTAAAAAAGGACAACATTCCTGGAAAAAGTCAGATGCAGTCCTAGGTAAACTGCCTAAGTAGAAGTTTCATTTAATGTACTTAATGGTATCTTTAGAGAAACATTTGAAGATATCATTAGTATCAGAATTTTTGTAAAAAGAATGGTATTCACAGATACTGCAAATTTTATTGTCCTGAGTGTCCACAGAGTGAGAAGCGAAAAATATGTCATTGCCAACTCTTGTTTACAATGGAACAGAAATAAGTGCTGCTGTTCAAGACAAAGGGATCCTCCTTGAAACATTAAAAGCCTAATAAGCCATTTTCCTTCCGGCCTAATATATGTGTATTGTTAATATACACTAAAAATCCTGATCTTAACCATAGATTTTAAGGACTTTCAGTGCTTTTTGGAAATGCACTTTGAAGTATTTGTATTTTGAAGAGGCTCTGAAGTCCTCAAGTGGGGACAGTCCTTCATATTCAGAAGTTTTTGGAGCTCCACAATGTGCACTTGCTGTGCATCCCCACATTTCCTGTCTTGGACTACAAAACTGAGAAGCTGAATGAAGTAATTATATCCTCAGCAATGCATCATTAGTATTTCAGTAGAGGAAAGGCAAGAACAAGATGAGGAGCAGTAGTGCAGCATGCTCCAGGGTGGCTGAGCACAACCCAAGCAGACACACTCTGTCACCTCTGTCTTGGGCTAGGACCCAACTTCTGCACGTATCGCCGAGTGACTGGCAGCTACAGAAGCACTCTAAGACATAATCTGATTTCAATTTCCAATGTGCACAATGGCCATGAAGTTACAGTATCTTATCGAACTCCTATTTCTTTGGATTAAAAAAAAAGGCAACTTTATCTAAAAGTCTGCCTCGTTACAGCATACACTGCCAGAGGAACACGTCCTGTTCAACTTGAAGGCTATCTAAATAATCTCACTCAAAGCATACCCACAAGTATTCTTTTAAACAGTGTGAAAATAGTGCTAAGCATTTTTTTCCAAATCCATAGGGTAAGAAGCAGGCAATGACAAACCCAGGAGCACTTTTTCATCCAGTCCCTGTGCATGCTGCAGCCTGAACAGCAGTCGGTGTGGGAATGGTGGGACCCAGCACATCCGAAGGTTATGCTACACCTACTGTGTGCATAAAGGAATGTCTCTGTTCTGCACCACCATCACATTTTACATCCTGACTCCACTGCAGCCAAGGAGCAAGTCAAGACAAAATTACCTTTGCCAGTAAACCTGAAATTCCCCTCAGCAGATGTCAGCAGCGAGACTTGCACACCCATCCTCAGGTTACGCACTCTCCTGTTGTTCCTTTCAGGGCATTTACTGAATCCAATTTATACAAAAAAAGTGAAGACAAAGTCATTGACATAAGAATCAAGAAGGAAATACATTTTTGTATTAAAAAGATGAGTGAATATTTCCTTTGCAGAAGTCATTTTGTGAGAAGCCTTTTGACTTTTTAAAAATCTCTTTCACCTGTTGACTCTCAAACTGAAAGATGCTATTTAAAAACTACCATTTCAGCTTGCTCCTCTCAAATTGAAAGTTGCTATTTAAAAATTACAATTTCAGCTTGCTCCCTTTCTGTTGGAGAGGGGAGAGTGCTCTCACACAAAGCTTTGGACACCTGATGCTCACAGGATGATTCCAGTGGTTCCTGGGCAGTCACTGTGGTACAAAAGTACAGTGATGCTTTTGGGGAAAGCTTCCAGAAATGCTAACAAATAGAAGTGAAGGCAATTACTCTTATCCAGTCAGAGTTCATATCCAAGTAGCTAAAACGTCTGCTGCAGCTGCCTAAACTCACTTTTCTAACTTCATGGGAGGACACTGCTGAAAAAATAATGAGGTTCATTGGGACTAGATGATCTTTAAGGTCCCCTCCAACCCTTAGCATTCCATGATTTTGTTGTGGAAGACTTCTAGATGGAGGACTGCTCTGGAATGCCCCATAAATTGAAGACTACTCTGGAATGCCTCCTATCAAAGCCTGAAGTTCTCATCCCAGCAGCCATTCACAATTCTGGAGAGGAAGATGCTCCTCCAGGGGTGCTTCAAAGGAGCTTTAACTGGAACAACATTTCAGAAGAAGCCAAAAACTGTCTTTGTCTGTCCCAGTAAATGCACACACAGAGGTTTAAATCTAGCAGTGGCCTCAAAATCAGCTTGACAAAAGTCTGTTGAAACCTTTAAATAGCATCAAGTCCATGTGCTGAACCCTCTGAGAGCCCTGCTCAAATACATGGGTTGGTGACATTCACTGTACTAAAGGGGTTGAACTTTTTCAATGCCTTTAACCTCAAAGAATTCTGGTAGTTCATTTTATTTTAAAATTTCTCATTTCAAAATTCCATCTGTAATTGTCTGTTGTAACTCTTCAGAATAAACTTATAATTTTAATTCAAGAGACTAAAACTGTCTGGACAAATTAGACATGTACTTAGAATACTGGCACTTCTCCAAGACAAACAGTGTCTGTTGTTATCAGCAGTGCTAGTGTTACCAGAATAACTAGGAAGCTTTACAAATCAGCATGACAAATTAAAAAGAGGAAAAACAAAAATCTCCAAAGGCAAGGAGCTTTTGGCACTCATTTAAATTTAATCTTCACAGCTAGATTTCCTTCCACAAACATAAGTTTGTTGTACTTAGCTACCAAGACTGGAGCTTAATGAGTTTAATAAATATTTCAGGCTGTTAAGAGATGCAAGTGGCACTGTGGTGAGTGGAGATTTTCTGCAGTACAATGAATTATAAATGAAGTCTAGAAATTAATAATTAAAAGAGAATTGGAATACGGAATCACACATTTCCTAAGGGCACCACTTGACTTTCTGTGGAGTGGAAAAAGTTATTAGGAACTGGGCATGGACCATAAGCTTCTAAACAATTGTCCAGCACAAAGAATGGCTCAGTCTCTGGAGTTATGCACTTCTACTAAACAATTATGTGCAGATGAATATTTTCTCCAAACAGAAACTGAGGAGTGCAGTGCAGGTATCTCCATTTGATTCTGAACTACTTTCACTTTAACTCCCGTGAATAGCACAGAGTTTGGTGATGCCCTGTGAGGAAAGAAGTGTAATGGGAGCCACACACAGAACTACAGAGCTCATGAAGCTTCAGACACCTTCCTTCATTTAGACCTTTGGCTGAAAAAATATCTTCCCTCTCCTTGCTCCTTTATTTTAAAATATTTGGGTCTGAGATGTTATAGGCAACAATTTTCACATTGTTTGGATTTTGTAGTCTTGAGCATAAAAGCAAGGAAATTTCACTTTTGTGTGATCCTGGGGCTACTCAGGCACAGATTTAGAGCACATCTCACTGCCCAGACATCCATGTCACCAGAGTGCAGACACCAAGGCACCATTCCAGTCCCAACTCTGGCTTTTCATGTCAAACCAGATGCATCAGAGCTGTCTTAAGAATCACGAGGGGAATGTACAAGCCATTAAATTATCACATACTGCTATTTGCAGGAGGATATATGCAGAAGAAATCAATACTCCTCTGGTTACTTGCTTTAGTTTTCTGTAGACTTTACTCTTTTTTTACAACTGCAAGATGGAAACTTCCTTCCCTAGATTAAAGGTTAAAGGTCCTTAAACGAACTCATGATTTCAAGGATGTTGGGACATTTACCTCTTCCTTAATACCATCACTAAAATTGAAAATAAGCATCAAACAGTGGATTGAAAAATCAGAATTTTGAAATTTGGAACTTCCTTCTAGTACTAACTGACTATGCTTAGAGCAGGGACAATTTTTGCTTTTAGATTAGGAAATCACACTTCAGAGAAAATAAATTAAGTGCTGCTTGTTGTGAAGATTTTAGCTGACACACTGTCTTCAGGTGCCTGTGGCTTGTTAAAGCCAGACAAGGAAAATTCAGTTCCCTAATCCTGGAGCAAGTACAGAGCCAGACATTGCAGCTTGATGCAGAGTGTTTGCCCCAGCTCTTGAGAATCTCCTGACTGTGCTGCATGGAAAATAATCTATGGATAATCTAGTCCATACTGTATAATAATTCACTACTTCAAAGGACACAGAGAACTGTGCATTTATCAGATAATGGTAATGTAATGAAAGGCTGAAGGATGTAAGAATAAGATTAAAGTACAGAGATAGAAAGTTAAGTATTTAAATGTTAATGTGGTGGCACTTGCTGCATACCATAAAATGCATAAAAAATCTTAAAATAGAAGAACGTGCTAACAGTGGAGAAATTACTTCAGGCCCACTCTCATCTGTTATTTCAGTATTTGGGTTATCATTCAATAATTAGCTGTAATGTAGCAAGCAGATAGCACTTTGAAATGAGGCTTTGGAGAGCCACCTTTCTTTGACTCCCAGCAAATATAGAAACTACTGAAATGAGGACTGAAAATATCACGTCAGGGGACACTGATGAGGCTTTTCCTTTTCTTCCTCTCTGGCTCTTTAATTGATAATGTTAAATTAGCCTGACTCACAGACAAATAGGTAAACAATCTACACTTTTTTCTGCAGCTGGATTTTTTCCTTATTTCACTCCATCTTTCTCCATGTTATTCCATGGGCCTGCAAATGGAGCACTGTCAAACTTGTTTTCCTGGTCTGACTCATGGCTCATTTCTTATGCAGGAAGAATTCTACATGGGTTCAGCATGTCCTAAATTATCCTTATTTTACTTAGTTCAGACAGGCTCTTTCACTGGTTAACATATTTTGCAGAGTACACGTCTCAAGAAACATAACAACATATGAATACACCAACCACAAAAATCAGCTTATCTCAAGCTGCTCAGAAAGACAAGAATTATAATGGATGATGAAATTAGGATTCAGCTGTCGTCACTTTGTAATACTCTCACCCCATATATTTTCATAATTTCATGTGGTTATGTCACAGAACTCTTTAGTGATTGTACAAGTTGTGTCTCATGAGGTGGAAAGATTGAAAACTGTTGGGGGAAAATGGTAAGCTTTTTCTTTCTTTTTTCCTCATGAATTTGCAAACTTTCTCGTCATCTTTTTACCAGAGCATTCCAGTAGCTGAAAGTTGCTCTGTGTTTTCCAAAGACCATGAACATGGTTCAAATAATATTAATTAATTTAAAAAATTGCAACTGCAATTAAAGCAAGCTAAACAGAAACATTTTATATTTTTCAAATATATCTTCAAAAATCAAGCCCTCTGAAAGAATATTCTCATGCACTAGAGTGGAAAAATGTGATCTCAAACCCAATGTTTATTTTTCAAACAAAGAAAGAAGTAACCAGTCCATTTTATTCCAATGTCTTCAATGTGATCTAATTAATCAAATCAAAATGAAAGAAAAAAAAGTAACAATTTGCCAAACACATAAAAGAGATGTCTAATGCTGATGACTAAAAAAACAACTCCTCCAAACAGTCTGAATTTTTTTTCTAGAGGAAAGAATTTTAGGGGCTTTTGAGCTTTCTGAACTCTTTCTTGTAAGTTTTTTTGAAAAGATCAAATACAAAT
Source organism: Geospiza fortis (assembly GCF_000277835.1). Taxonomy (NCBI): domain Eukaryota; kingdom Metazoa; phylum Chordata; class Aves; order Passeriformes; family Thraupidae; genus Geospiza; species Geospiza fortis. The sequence continues at coordinate 75,447 of NW_005054704.1, read as the reverse complement.
TTACCATTTATCAACCATAGTATGTATAAGAATTGCATGTGTCTTTGAAAATCTCTTCACTTAATTTCTGCATTTACTTAAAAAAAAAAGCCTCTGTGGAATTTTTATCTTCTAGAAAAGGCCCCATTTATGAATAGCTCCACTAAAATATCTATGAATACAAAACTGAGCACAGATGCAGGTGCTTGTGCATCATTTATAACATGCATTCCTGATGAACTCAAGCAAGTCAATTCCATTCATCTCTCAAGTGCAAAGGAAATACCAATGCTGTTGGGAAGCACCTCCATTGTTGGGATTCAGAGTTGGATAGATGCTCCTTTCTTGAAATATTTCCAGCAGCCTGCAGCCTTAGTGTCTGATGGCAATTTACTGACATCATTTACACCTACAGTACCAGTTGTTTCCAGTGAAATGCTCTATTTTCATGCTCATGCCATGTTTATGCCCCTGCATCCCAAGCCTGTGGTGATGCTGCTGAGCAGGATTCCTAGAGCTGAACACCAGATCTATCAGTTGCCAAATATAAAATTTCCCTGATGCAGCAATAAATGCTAATAAATCATGAAGAGAACAAAAATCACCATTATTTTGCTAAATGGCAAAAGGTTTCAGCTGTTTTCACCCACGCAGGGATACAGAGGGAAGTTATATTATACTGATATAGTTATATCAAGCATAAGAAAGCTGGAGGTTTTACATTGAAAGAGACACTGGGAGACTTTGTGTGCGCCACCACTCTGGGAATGGTAACCCAGCCTCTTTTTGACACTTGCACACTATTTTAAGGCCAATTAATCTGTGTTTTCACTAATCTGTGTTTTCACACACCCTGCATGTGGTCTCCAGTCAGGTTCAGCCACACTGCTGATGCTTTACTGTGCCATGCTAGAGCAATCCACTGAGCAGCTGACCATCCTCTCCACCCAGAGCTGCTTCATGCAGAGGAGCAGGAGTTTCATGGCCTTCTGTATCACAGTGGGCTTCACCTGCTTTGGAAACTGACAATAGCAAAATAATTTCCATGTGCTGTGCCTGCTGCTCTGCCACTGCAGCTACAGCACTTCAGTCGGAGAAATGTAGAATGTTTTTCTATTGCTTTGTTTGATACCAGCCTCTATGGAAAACAGGTCAGAGCTCTGAGCACACTTGTGCTTTTTCAACATCTCAAATCAAATGGAAATCTGGACACTTGGAGACAAAAACCAGTCCAAAGGTCAAAGGAGGTTTTCAGCAAGAACTGTCAGCTGAGAGGACTCCGACATGAGGAGGATATAGAAGTTTATCCGAGGGCATGTGCACTTAGCCATAATAAACAGCAGCACATACTGGGAGATGAGAGATGTCCTGAATGTTTGAAACACTGATTAAGTTATTGTTTCTCTGCAGGGAAAGCCCGTTTCTGATACCATAGCTCTTATCTGTCACTTCCAGATATACATCAACACAGTGAGTTTTCTTAGTGATAAATATCACCTGTGCTTTACAGAGAACCTGACACTGAATAACTCATATTTATGGTCTGCTTGATAATAATCACAAATGTCATCTTGTAAATTGAGTATTCCTTTTATTTCCTGCCTAGCAGAAGATCCTTTACTGATATTAATATTGCCATCTATTGCACTGTCTGATCACAATACTGCACATGATCTGAAGGATCCAAGGATCCAGGGACAGTCCATTCCCAAAGGACTTCTCACAGAAAATTCATTTTCAAGAGCTGAACATGAGGGTAGTAAACAAATCAATCGAGAGAAAGTGGATTTCCTAAATAGCTGTTCATGTCAGCATGGTACAATCTTTCAGGATCTGAAGAGCTGATTCTTAAAACAAAATCCAGAAGCTTTGCCCAGGCCACTTTGCAGCCTTGGGTTTTGCATAAAGCCTTTGACAATTTCATTTTTGAGTAAATAAATAGAAAAGGCTTTTGAAAATTGACTTCCTACCCAGTTGGCTGACATAGCCTGAAATACATCTACCCACAAAGGATTTTCAAAACACACTGGAAGCAAGAGATGCTGTTGAGTGGATCTATTGCTGCAACCTACAAGCATATAACGTATTTCAAAAGGCTGTTCATGAAGTCCTCACTGTAAATTGAGGTGTCCTTAATGGATATGGATAAAGAAGCTCCCTGCATTATTCCCTTCACCCTAGCTACAGACTCCTGTAGGTTTAAATGTCATTATGTTTTAGAAACTGAGCAGAGGGGTCTTTTCCACTTCCTCTCACTCTTGTTAGGGGAGGATTTTCTGTATTCCTATACTGGAACAGGGTGTGCTGGTATTCCCTAGAGCATCTCTTTGCCAGCTACCAAGAGAAGCCTCCTGAGCTCTCTGACAGCAAATCTCCTCTGTGAGAGCAGTAGGATGAGCACTGGGAGCATGCACCCTGAAGTGGGGCCATCTCTACTGACTGGGGTTTGGGATCAGGGCACTGCATTGCCCCAAAAATACCAAACATTTACCATTCCTGCAGTCAGAGCTATGGAACTTTACCAAGGAATGAATTTTCCTCTCACTAAGGTCTTCAATTCTTTTATTATTATTGCTTTTGAACAAAAATGCCTGCTTTAATCAATACGGTTATAGTTTTCTCTCTGCTGTTCTCTGAAGTCAGTAAAGTATCAGTAAAGTATCTCCATTAAAGCCAAAAGGACATTTGTTCTTAAGAAAAAAGCAGCACTTTTCATGAAACAATTTATTTAAACAACATCTGCTTGAGTTTTCAGAATGTTGCTGTAGGATATGGTTACACTGAATTGTAAGACAAAAATGTCTGGTCTTACTGTGCTCTGTATCTCGGTTATTAAGTCAATTTTATAGGAACACTTATGTAGGCTGAAAGTCTTCCTAATAAATCATTAGTGGATATTTAGGCCTCTCTCTCAGTTTGTGGTCTTTGTTTTCCAGTAACCACAAAACATCTGAATTAAATTATCTAGTAAATTTGATTACTTGTATTCCAGAAGTTGTACATCTTCAAGATATGTGAATGCCATTGCTACATCAGCAACCTCATGTTCTGCCTGCACTTAAATCACTCCATTCCTCTTCCAGTGCATTGCTACCACAGAGGGGTTAAATCAGTTACAAGCAGCACTATACAGCCTCAACTATCTCTGAAGGTGAATACACAAATTTTTAAAAAATATTTCTGCTTGGATCACACCACGTGACTTGTTTGACCTTTTACTAGCCACAGCTGCTGCCCCTGCAGCTGATGAAGGAAAAATAATCTGGCATCTTGCATGATGCTGTCCAGGCTGGAGAGTGTTGGGGAGAATGGTTCTGAAGGGGGTTCGGGTGATACCCGGGTGATTATTTTGTCCATTCCAACAAACTCTTTAATGAAATAGATACAATTGAAAGTGGCTGAATGCTCCATCTAGATATGCCTCACCTAAGAAAGATCTGATTTTATTTAAAATTTTGGAACAACTTTTTCAGAATTTAGAGCCTTTAAAATAATTAATTATATCTTGAGGCACAATATTTCTTTTCTAAGTAATCTCGATATTTTTTAGAAGATGAGGCGTTTCTGTTCCAATCAGCTGTGTTTGGTTGGCTTGGCACAGCCCTGGTGTGACTGAACTTAGCCCAGAAGAGAGGGCAGACACCTCACTCTGGGATTGCAGACAGAGGAGCCAGCCCCTTTATTTACTATAATTATGTCTTCGCTTAGACAAAACACTTTTTTGACAATTTAATGCAAAAGTAAAAGATAAATAAATCCCAAAGATGATACAATAACTCTAAAATTTCTTTAGCAATATAAGAAACCACTGGGGTTTTAAATTTGCTTTTGCTCCTTAAAAGTGACCTTTATTTTTACGTAAAAACTCTTAAATCCAAACCCAAAATAATCATTGAAGAACAGCTCATTTAACCCATGAAATGCCCAGGCAGTACCTGGGAGATGTCTGTCCATATCAGCATTCTTCAGCACAGGGAATACTAAAGTTAATTAAATTAGATATTAAATTAAGCATGGTTTTGACACAATACAGTTCATTGGAATTTCATATAATGTGCTCCCAGAATTACTAATTGTCAATAAAGAATTACCTCAGCAACCCCCCATGGCACAGACATTGTCCCATCAGACAGAGCAAGAATGTACCACACATTCCACTGCTCAAACTGGGCTTTTAAGTGTTTAGGTTTTGGGGGCAGATGGTGAGAAAGAAAAGGAAAATGAACAGTCCTGCAGCCATCACTTTGATATAACAGAAAAGGAGCAAAGAATCTCCTCTGCATTGCTCCCCTGGCCTGCAGGAGCAGACAAGGAGCCTTTCAGATGCTCCATTTGTGCTTCACTCCACATTCCACATTTCCTTGCTTTGGGCACCATCTGTAGTTCACAGATTCCTTCAGGATGCCAAACATCCCTGGGAAAACAACAGCAAAAACCCAAACACACACAATGCACAGCCCATTCTCACACAGCAGAAGCCACAGCTGGAAAATCTAGACAATAAAATCTTTAAATAAAAAATGCTATCTCTAGGCAGAACTGTATTTTCCTGGTCCCTTAGAGATTTATTTTCTTGTTTCTGGCTCTGGTTTTTGCCAGTGGGTACCCTGCTTCCCTGTTGTTTGAGGTAAAGAAATCTATAATGATGTCTCTTTCTCCATTAAAATGTCTCTGCAAATGACTAGAGATAAATTCAAAGGATTTTTAAAAGCCTCGGTGGATGCAAAGTTGGAAAACCAGAGTGTTTTACTGCCACACTAAGTAGATTACACACTGCCAGTAAACCTGAACTTCAGCCCAAACACAGGGCTCAGATCCTTGCCTGCCAGCCAGAGCTGCAGGGCAGGTTTGCTTCCCACTCCCCCAC